>NC_053022.1:212684583-212716897 GCF_003073215.2 Triticum urartu | reverse complement strand
AACTTCCATGTGCAGCCACAAGCTATTATGGGCTCTAGCATACTTGAGTAAGTTATGTGAAGCTCTTGAAGAGGTGGATCAGCAGGTAGTGGGATTGTAGGTTTGGTATGGTCTGCCCGGAGTAGAGAGTTAATGTTTCTGAAAGACTGTGTCTTGGTCATCCGTTTCTCAAACACCATGTAGTGCGAGAAATTCAACGGAGGAGATCAAGTCTTGTGGGGAGAAGTGCGCAAACCTCTGCAGAGTGTATAAACTAATCATGGTTAGCCGTGTCCCCGATTATGGACAATCTTGAGTATCTAGTACTTGGATTATCTTAAGTATCTCATCACTTTTAACTTAATATTGTTGGGTTGTTAATTACTTTAATTGGGGTTGAGTTGGAGGAACCTTCTCAATGATGTTTCAACTACCATGATAATTAAAATAAAATATATTCCTTTATTGTAGGGAAAAATTGGCTTTTCGCAAAAACTATAACCATAGAGCTTCCACTAGCCAAATATGCATGTTGTGATAGCATTATTCTGTTCTTGCTCTACTGTGTTATTTTGCCAGCATATTCCATGTGCTGACCCGTTTCGGGCTACAACGTATTATGTTGCAGACTTTTCAGACGAGGAGTAAGGTTCGTTAGGTCGTTGCCGTGCAACTCAGCTATGTTGTTGGAGTTGATGGACTCACTTTATCTTCCAAGCCTTCCGTTGTTATCGTATTAGATGGCCATGAGCCATATTTATTGTAATAAGTTCTCTTTGGAGACATTTCGATGTAATAAGTGTGTGATTGCTACTCTGTTATAAATTCTCGAGTACTGTGTGTGTCAGCATTACCGATCCAGGGATGACACTGAAGCACAGAGACTTGACCGTTTGAGGTCGGGTCGCTACAAGATGGTATCGGAGCACACGCTGAGTGTAGGACATGACCACTAAGCTACAGCCATAGATCACTATTCTCTTCTCATTTCTGACTCCTCTCTATTTTCTACTCTTTAGGATGGCGGATGCAAGGAATAAGTTTACACAACCGGAGGAAGAATCACCTTTTGGACGACACCTGAAGGAAGTTGATAACCCACAAGTATAGAGGATCGCAACAGTTTTCGATAAGTAAGAGTGTCGAACCCAACGAGGAGCTAAAGGTAGAACAAATATGCCCTCAAGTTCTATCGACCACCGATACAACTCTACGCACGCTTGACGTTCTCTTTACCTAGAACAAGTATGAAACTAGAAGTACTTTGTAGGTGTTGTTGGATAGGTTTGCAAGATAATAAAGAGTACGTAAATAAAAAGTAGGGGCTGTTTAGATAAAGAAACAATAAAATAAAGCGAGTGTGGAAAAGTGGTGGTAGGAGTTGTGAAATTGCCCCTAAGCAATTGACTACTTTACTAGACTGATAGCAAGTATTATGTGGGAGAGGCCACTGCTAGCATGTCATCGCTGACTTGGAATTCTATGCCCTTATGATTGGAACTATTAGCAAGCATCCGCAACTACTAACGTTCATTAAGGTAAAAACCAACCATAGCATTAAGATAAATTGGTCCCCCTTCAATCCCGTATGCATCAATTTCTATGCTAGGTTGAAGCTTCTATCACTCTTGCCCTCCAATACATAGTCCTATCAACATTCAACTAACCCTAGGGTGTGATCCACGCGCGCAATCATATAATGGGCACCAAAGGATAGCAACATAACCACAAGCAAATTAAATCAATCATAGCAATTCATCAACCACCGATAGGACAACGAAAATCTACTCAGACATCATAGGATGGCAACACATCATTGGATAATAATATGAAGCATAAAGCACCATGTTCAAGTAGAGGGTACAGCGGGTTGCGGGAGAGTGGACCGCTGTAGATAGAGGGGGGAAGGTGATGGAGATGTTGGTGAAGATGGCGGAGGTGTTGGTGTCGATCGCGGTGATGATGATGGCCCCCGGTGGCACTCCGGTGCCACCGGAAGCAAGGGGGAGAGAGCCCCCCTCCTTCTTCTTCTTCCTTGACCTCCTCCCTAGATGGGAGAAGAGTTTCTCCTATGGTCCATGGCCTCCATGGCACGGGAGGGGCGAGAGCCCCTCGGAGATTGGATCTGTCTCTCTGTCTCTCTCTGTTTTTGCATTCTCAGATTCTTCCCTTCCACCGTTTCTTATATTCCCGGAGATCCTTAACTCCGATTGGGCTGAAATTTTGGCACGATCTCTATCCGGAAATTAGCTTTCTTGCGGCAAAAGAAGGGCACCAACCGCCATAAGGGTGGCCCACGAGGGTCAGGGGCGCGCCTGGGGGGGGGAGGCAGGCGCGCCCTCCTTCCTCGTGGCCACCTCGGGCACCGTCTCGCGTGGATTTTTCTTCCCAAAAATCATATATATTCCAAAAAAATCTCCGTCAATTTTTATCCCATTTGGACTCCGTTTGATATGGATATTCTGTGAAACAAAAACATGCAACAAACAGGAACTGACACTGGGCACTAGATCAATACGTTAGTCCCAAAAATAGTATAAAAATTTGCCAAAAGTATATGAAAGTTGTAGAATATTGGCATGGAACAATCAAAAATTATAGATACGACGGAGACGTATCAGCATCCCCAAGCTTAATTCCTGCTCATCCTCGAGTAGGTAAATGATAAAAAAGACAATTTTTGATGTGGAATGCTACCTAGCATAATCTTGATCACGTAATCTAATCATGGCATGAATATTAAGATACGAGTGATTCAAAGCAATAGTCTATCATTTGACATAAAAACAATAATACTTCAAGCCTACTAATAAAGCAATCATGTCTTTTCAAAATAACATGGCCAAAGAAAGTTATCCCTACAAAATCATATAGTCTGGCTATGCTCCATCTTCACCACACAAAATATTCAAATCATGCACAACCCCGATGACAAGCCAAGCAATTGTTTCATACTTTTGATGTTCTCAAACCTTTTTAACTTTCACGCAGTACATGAGCGTGAGCCATGGACATAGCACTATAGGTGGAATAGAATATGATGGTGGAGAATACAAAAAGGAGAAGATAGTCTCACATCAACTAGGCGTATCAATGGGCTATGGAGATGCCCATCAATAGATATCAATGTGAGTGAGTAGGGATTTCCATGCAACGGATGCACTAGAGCTATAAGTGTATGAAAGCTCCAACTGAAACTAAGTGGGTGTGCATCCAACTTGCTTTCTCATGAAGACCTCGGGCATTTGAAGAAGCCCATAATCGGAATATACAAGCCAAGTTCTATAATGAAAATTCCCACGAGTATATGAAAGTGATAACTCAAGAGACTCTCTATATGAAGAACATGGTGCTACTTTGAAGCACAAGTGTGGAAAAAGGATAGTAACACTGCCCCTTCTCTCTTTTTCTCTTTTTTTTGTTTTTTTTGTTTTTTTGGTGGGCTTCTTTGGCCTCCTTTTTTTATTTGGGCTTCTTTGGCCTCTTTTATTTTTTTGTAAAGTCCGGAGTCTCATCCCGACTTATGGGGGAATCATAGTCTCCATCATCCTTTCCTCACTGTGGCAATGCTCTAATAATGATGATCATCACACTTTTATTTACTTACAACTCAATATTACAACTCAATGTCTAGAACAAAGATATGACTCTATATGAATGCCTCCAGCGGTGTAACGGGATGTGCAATGATCTAGCGTAGCAATGATATCAAAAAACGGACAAGCCATGAAAACACCATGCTAGCTATCTTACGATCATGCAAAGCAATATGACAATGAATGCTCAAGTCATGTATATGATGATGATGGAAGTTGCATGGCAATATATCTCGGAATGGCTATGGAAATGCCATAATAGGTAGTTATGGTTGCTGTTTTGAGGAAGGTATATGGTGGGTTTATGGTACCGGCGAGAGTTGCACGGTACTAGAGAGGCTAGCAATGGTGGAAGGGTGAGAGTGCGTATGATCCATGGACTCGACATTAGTCATAAAGAACTCACATACTTATTGCAAAAATCTATTAGTCATTGAAACAAAGTACTACGCGCATGCTCCTAGGGGGATAGATTGGTAGGAAAAGACCATCGCTCGTCCCCGACCGCCACTCATAAGGAAGACAATCAAAAAATACCTCATGCTCCGACTTCATCACATAACGGTTCACCATACGTGCATGCTACGGGAATCACAAACCTCAACACAAGTATTTCTACTAATCCACAACTACCCACTAGCACGACTCTAATATCACCATCGTTATATCGCAAAACTATTGCAAGGAATCAAACATATCATATTCAGTGATCTACAAGTTTTATGTAGGATTTTATGACTAACCATGTGAATGACCAATTCCTGTCATCTCTCTAAATAGATATAAGTGAAGAAAGAGAGTTTAATTCTTTCTACAAAAGATATGCCCGTGCTCTAACAAATCTAAGTGAAGCAAAAGAGCATTCTACAAATGGCGGTTTTCTATGTAAAGAGAAACAGGCAATCCAAACTTCAAATGATATAAGCGAAGCTCATGAAGCATTCTATAAAGTCATACTCAAAAGATATAAGTGAAGTGCAATGAGAATTCTATAAATCAACCAAGGACTATCTCATACCAGCATGGTGCGTAAAATAAAGATGAAACTAAATTCAAAAGACGCTCCAAGATTGCACATATCGCATGAACGAAACGAATCCGAAAACATACCGATACTTGTTGAAGAAAGAGGGGATGCCTTCCGGGGCATCCCCAAGCTTAGACGCTTGAGTCTCCTTGAATATTTACTTGGGGTGCCTCGGGCATCCCCAAGCTTGAGCTCTTGCCTCTCTTCCTTCTTCTCACATCGAGACCTTCTCGATCATCGAACACTTCATCCACACAAAACTTCAACAGAAAACTCGGTAAGATCCGTTAGTATAATAAAGCAAATCACTACTCTAAGTACTGTTGCAAACCAATTCGTATTTTGTTTTGAGGTAATTACATCACTGGTGCTTGAACTTGCCATCAATGTGCACTTTAGTGTCTGAATTTGAAAAATACATTGAACTGGTTTCATAACTTGGCATGGACGTGCAAATACGGTTCACATCTTATATGTATACGTCCACGGCCCTGATGAGGCACCCCAAGTGTCCTGGTTTGTGTGGAAATACCCCTGGAATTGTTTTCTCCTTACATAAAAGACCTCGGTCAGAAACAACAAAACTAAAATTACTAATTGGGTGAGGGATCGAACCTGTTACCTGTACCTCTCATGTGGGAGTGGCTAACCAGCAGACAAGGTGAAATTTGTTGTCATATATATATATATATTCACACGCTTTTTATACAGCAGGTTGAACAACATAAACAAATTAATTTATTCGATCAAAAATAGTGCCGGGTCAATTATTTGAACCTGCACCCCAATACTATGTAGCGGCCAAAAATACCACTCCAACCAAGAACATGTAATTTTACAAAGGATAAATTTCTCTTTATATAACATAATGTGCTCGTGTGGGTAAAATGGACCATTTTCAACATTTCAGTTTTTTCCAGTTTTTGTAAAACTATGTAAATTATAATTGTGTGTTATAAATGATATATATATAATTAAATTAAAGTACATTAAAACTTCATCTGATTTAATAAAATATCTCCACAAATAATTTTAAAATAAAAAATATTAAATGAAATTAATTTTACAATTTTTAAAAGTGCTCACATTTTTAATGAAATATTAAAGTAATTTAAGAAAGTTTTGTATATTTAAATAGATTCCCATATAATTCTAAACATTTTCACATTATAAATACACTATTTTTGTAGTACATAAAAGTGTTCATACTTTAAGAAAAAAGTGTTGTTTTAAAAATTTTATATAATATATAAAAGTTTATGTGTTTTTTAAAAAAGCGAACCAAGTGCGCCCTCAGATTGCAGATCCTCAAATGAATAATATTGGAATAAAATAGACATTTTTATAATTCGTAAATATTTAAATTGTATGTATATGTTTTAAAATAAGACATGAATTACTTTTAAATGACATGTAAAATTTAAATTCTTTTTGAAATCATGTTTGTTATAGTCATAAATATTGATTATACTTTAGAAACATGCGACCTTTTTGGTAGAAGTGGTATCCAAGGCTGATATATAACATTTTGTCGGATGTTTGGATCACAGACCCGACACTATTTTTTGCTGAATTATTAAATTCCTTTAATTTATGTTGTTTCGCCTAGTGTACATAATGGTCATGAATCCAATTTTCACTATACAACTGTCCTGCGGTCGACTGGCTAGCCGCGAGCTAACAGTAGTTCATTGGTTCGATTCCCTACCAGTCTAGGTTTCAGTTTTATTCTTAGTCGTTTATCTGTGAAGTCCTATTTCTAAGAAAATAGTTTTAAGGGGTTTTCCAAAAAATAGGCCGCACGCCCTTCCATTCAGTAGCTGGCATCGAGCCCCATGCCACGCCGGAATGCCTTGTCAACATCATGTGCGTATGCAGAAGAGATTTGAACTGTATTTGCACGCTCATGCCAAATTATGGAACTAGTTCAATGTATTTTTCAAGTTTAGGCACTAAGGTGAACATTCGTGACAAGTTCAAGCACCAATGGTGTATTTAACTCTTTTGTTTTTGCATTGTGTATACTTTAATATAACCTTTTCATGGCTTAATCCACTAATATAAATTGATAGTTTCATCAAAAACAGAATCTGTCTAAAACAGAACAGTCTGTAATAATCTGAACATTCACCATACTTCTGATACTTGACAAATTCTACCAAAATTTGGAAAAATAAAAAATTTGTATAGGAAGACAGTTCAAAAAGAATCAGAACCATTTTACGTTCCAGCTAAAAATGTAAAATCGCGCACTACAGCCAAAGTTTCTGTCCTACACCGTACAAACTATCAAGCAAATGTAAACATCCTAAAAGCAAACCTTGGCACATTATTTTTATAATACAATGGAATTGTACAAGGGGATAATTATTTTTATTGAAAATTTTATGTAATCAAGATTCACAAAGTTTCCATGAGCATGAACAAAGTTCAAGGCTAGCTCCCACTTCAACAATGCTTGTCTTTCTCACTTTCGCTTTCCTTTTTGAAAAAGTTTTGGGTTCCCCTCTTTATTTTTGTTGTTTTTAAACTATGTAAAAGCACTCAACAGAAATAAATGACTCTCTAAAACTTCCGGGTTGTCTCCCTGGCAGCGCTTTCTTTAAAGCCATTAAGCTAGGCATATAGTGCTCAAGTAATGGATCCACCCGGATCCCAAGGTATATCAAAGCCAATTTTAATTAACAATGATTTGTAATTTAGTGGTGAGCACAAGGTAACATATATCATGTAATGACGAAGTCTAACTCTCTTCCTATGCATTGGCATGTGATAGAAGTACAATTCATGCACACATAGTAAAGGCCAATGCATAGTATAAACAGTTTCTTGCAATTTTGTCATATTGGAAACATAGAGAGGTGGAGATATAGTTCCTCTCTCATAATAATTGCAAGTAGGAGCAGCAAGCACATGCATATTATATTCATCAAAATCATCATGTGCAATGGTAAAAGGCAACCCATCAATATAATCCTTAATAAGTGCAAACTTCTCTGATATAGTGTAGTCGGGAGAATTCAAAAAGATAATAGGACTATCATGCGTGGGTGCAATAGCAACAATTTAATGTTTAACATAAGGAACTATAGCAAGTTCATCTCCAAAAGCATAATTCATATTGGCATCTTGGCCACAAGCATAGCAAGCATCATCAAAAAGGGATATTTCAAAAGAATCGACGGGATCATAGCATTCATCCTTCGGTAAGCATGAAGGGAAATTAAACAATGTATGAGTTGAAGAGTTACTCTCATTAGAAGGTGGGCACGGGTGATCAATCCGCTCTTCCTCCTTTTGTTCTTCGCTCTTCTCCTCATCTTTCTCATCCAATGAGCTCACAGTTTCATCAATTTCTTCTTCCATAGACTCCTGCAAAATATTAGTCTCTTCTTGGACAGCGGAGACTTTCTCAATAAGTGCATTAATATCGTAATTGTATTCATAATTATCATAGCAATATTTAAGGATAGCTAAATTTTCAGGTCTATAAATCGAATCATCAAAATCTTCAAACTCTTTAAACATAGATTCAATTTCATAAGCACCCATAAAAGCAACAAATTCTTCTATTTATTCCACATCATAGTAATCATATATACCTCTAGCATAAGAAGCTAAGGTTTTATTATCATTAAATTCACATAAAAAGGGAAGGTGTGGAGCCTTGATCTTAGAGCAACAAGTATAATCATATCTCAAGCATAGTTGCCTAGCATACCAATTCAATATATGAATTTGATCCCATAATAGTTTCCCTTTTTCTGTCAAGCGGTAATCCCTAAAGTATTCACGTTGATCCAACGTTACTCCCATTACATAATTGAATGGGGTTTTCTCGGGATTATTAAAGTAGTACATAATATTTTTCACATAACCAGCATCGAGGGTTTTAGGAGGTTCCCCATCTCCATGAGTAGCAAGTATACCTAATTTTTTTGGTATTTCGTGTTCCATATCCATAACTAAAGATAAAGAACAACTAAGAACAGCAAATAAAAATTACTTAGTGATAAAGCAAACAAGCACACAGGAGAATATTCACCCCACGCTATTGCTCCCCGGCAACGGCGCCAGAAAAAGCTCTTGATAACCCACAAGTATAGGGGATCGCAACAGTTTTAGATAAGTAAGAGTGTCGAACCCAACGAGGAGCTAAAGGTAGAAAAAATATTCCCTCAAGTTCAATCAACCACCGATACAACTCTACGCACGCTTGACGTTCGCTTTACCTAGAACAAGTATGAAACTAGAAGTACTTTGTAGGTGTTGTTGGATAGGTTTGCAAGATAATAAAGAGTACGTAAATAAAAAGTGGGGGCTGTTTAGATAAATAAACAATAAAGTAAATATAGCGAGTGTGGAAAAGTGGTGGTAGGAGTTGTGAAATTGCCCCTAAGCAATTGACTACTTTACTAAACCGATAGCAAGTATTATGTGGGAGAGGCCACTGGTAGCATGTCATCCCTGACTTGGAATTCTATGCACTTATGATTGGAACTATTAGCAAGCATCCGCAACTACTAAAGTTCATTAAGGTAAAACCCAACCATAGCATTAAGATAAATTGGTCCCCCTTCAATCCCGTATGCATCAATTTCTATGCTAGGTTGAAGCTTCTATCACTCTTGCCCTCCAATACATAGTCCTATCAACATACAACTAATCCTAGGGTGTGATCCACGCGCGCAATCATATGATGGGCACCAAAGGACAGCAACATAACCACAAGCAAATTAAATCAATCGTAGCAGTTCATCAACCATCGATAGGACAACGAAAATCTACTCAGACATCATAGGATGGCAACACATCATTGGATAATAATATGAAGCATAAAGCACCATGTTCAAGTAGAGGGTATAGCGGGTTGCGGGAGAGTGGACCGCTGTAGATAGAGGGGGAAGGTGTTGGAGATGTTGGTGAAGATGGCGGAGGTGTTGGTGTAGATCGCGGTGATGATGATGGCCCCCGGTGGCACTCCGGTGCCACCGGAAGCAAGGGGGAGAGAGCCCCCCTCCTTCTTCTTCTTCCTTGACCTCCTCCCTAGATGGGAGAAGGGTTTCCCCTCTGGTCCATGGCCTCCATGGCACGGGAGGGCGAGAGCCCCTCCGAGATTGGATCTGTCTCTCTGTCTCTCTCTGTTTCTGCGTTCTCAGATTCTTCCCTTTCACCGTTTCTTATATTCCCGGAGATGCGTAACTCCCATTGGGCTGAAATTTTGACACGATCTCTATCCAGAAATTAGCTTTCTTGCGGAGAAATAAGGGCACCAACCGCCTTATGGGTGGCCCACGAGGGTCAGGGGCGCGCCTGGGGGCAGGCGCGCCCTCCTGCCTCGTGGCCACCTCGGGCACCGTCTCGCATGGATTTTTCTTCTCAAAAATCATATATATTCCAAAAAAAATCTCCATCAGTTTTTATCCTGTTTGGACTCCGTTTGATATGGATATTCTGCGAAACAAAAAACATGCAACAAACAGGAACTGGCACTAGGCACTGGATCAATATGTTAGTCCCAAAAATAGTATAAAAAGTTGCCAAAAGTATATGAAAGTTGTAGAATATTGGCATGGAACAATCAAAAATTATAGATACGAAGGAGACGTATCAGAAGTCACTAGGTACCTGAACATTGGAATACCAAGCTTCACCGGGACTTACAATGTCGCATTACCAGAAGTGGAGCGATGGATGATTCAAGTTCAAGTTCCAGGAAGGACCTTCATGCCAGTCACTAAAACCATAGAGTTTTCCTTCGACGCACCAACCTGGAGTTTAGGAAAGAGTATGGCAGCTCACATCACCACGGGACGCATTGGAGAAGTTTATCACAAGGAGCTTAAAGACACTATCTACCAGATTTGTGGGCGCCGAGATGAGAAATGGGAGATGATCAGCACCAAGAAGGATAGATCAATTGCAGCTTTCATCCAGGAACTAAACCAACACATTCGACGCCATGAGAATCAGATGTGTGCAGGCATGATAGATCTGAAGAAGGCAATGACTAGGATTGCGGAACTGGAGGAAGAACTCAAGGCTACACATGAAGATTATGATGAGGAAATTGTCGTACTAGTGGAGAAGAATGACGACCTGATTAAGAAGATCAGAATATTCATGGGAGACCCCACACCAGTAGAAGAAGACGAAGAACCCAAGGAGATTCGCCCGGAAGACTACATCATCATCGACGACACCGACTCGGACCTGAACGATGATGACTTTGAAGACGAAGCTGGAGCAGATATCATGGAGTCTGCAACCGAGGAATATTTTTAGTAGACCACCATATCAGTAGTAGTATTCCACCATGTAAATAGAATAGCCCGAGCACTTTTGCGATAGTTAGACCGATTGTATGACTTGATTGATTGAGTGAGTGAAATGTTTGTGCTTGTCTCATGTGCATATGGGTAGTGCTTTCTCATTAGACCTCATTCTATTCTAATATCTCCCCTCTAAACCCATCAGATGCCTCCGAGACGTGACCCCGGATTAGCATTCCCACCGGAGCTCACTCAGTTGATTCAGCAGCAGAATACACTGATGCGGTTGTTAGTTCAGAACCAAGGCAACAACAACAACAACAACAACAACAATCCACCACCGCCACCACCACCAGTTGACAACTTAGCCCGTTTTCTGAGGTTGCAGCCACCGGTGTTTTCTAGTAGCACCGAGCCTATAGTAGCAGATGATTGGCTCCGCAGGATTGGAAGGGAGTTAACCACTGCAGGATGTACTGATGCTGAGAAGGTGCGTTTTGCCGCACATCAGTTGGATGGACCAGCAGCATCATGGTGGGAGAATTACACAATCACCTACCCTATAGCCACGGTGACATGGGACCAATTTCAGCAAGCCTTCCGTACAGCCCATGTCTCAACTAGAGCCATGAATTTGAAGAAGTGTGAGTTTCGCAACTTACGCCAGGGGAACCGTACTATGTCTCAATGCGCGGATGAGTTTAGCAAGTTATCTCGCTATGCCCCTGATGATGTGGCCACAGATGCCGCAAAGCGGGAGAAGTTTATGGAAGGGCTGAATGATGAGATGAGTATGCAGTTGATGGTGGCAACATTCACCAACTACCAGGAGTTGGTAGATAAGGCTCTTATGATTGAAGGGAAGCAACAGCAGATTGAGAGCCGTAAGAGGAAGTATGGACAAGGGAGGTATAACTTAGGAGCTCAGCAGAAGCCTCGCCTAACCCCGAACTCGGGAGGACTTGTTCATAACCATGGAGGCCACACCCATAATGGAGGGAGTAACCATAATCATACTAGCCCTAGGAATGGGAATGGAGCAAGCAACAATCAGAACCGCCCAAATCCAGCCACACCCACCAAGAGGGACCTAAGCCACGTTACTTGTTTCAAGTGCGGGAAGACTGGACACTATGCCACGTAGTGCCCTAAAGGGAAGAATGGAAACGGAAATGGGAGCACTAGGAAGAAGCCCAATCCATTCAACAAGGGACAAGTGAACCACGTTAACGTGGAGGAGGTTGAAGAGCAGCCAGATGCGGTTATAGGTAAGTTTTTCGTTAAGTCATTTACCGCTCTTGTTCTTTTTGATACTGGTGCTTCGCATTCATACATATCAAGGGAATTCGTGGATATGTTTAAACTATCGACCCAAACCCTTAGGACCCCTCTGTTAGTAAGTTCACCAGGAGCAGAGTATATGGCTAATCGATGGTGCGACCAGATACCCTAAACCATTGGTAGCCATGTTTTTCTGTCTGGCCTAATTATCTTGGAGTCACAAGATTTGGATGTGATATTAGGAATGGACTGGATGTCGAAGTACGGAGGAAACATTGACTGGGTTAGTAAGTCAATTTGCCTCACCACCCCGGAGGGAAAAATGATCAAGTATATATCTAGGCATGCGCCAAGAAGTAGCCAAGTAAATACCCTCACAGGAGTTGTTCAGGAGGAAGTGCCTGTAGTAAAGGATTACCCGGATGTTTTCCCAGAGGAGTTACCAAGCATGCCACCGGATCGAGATATTGAGTTTTTGATAGAACTATTGCCAGGCACAGGGCCAATATCCAAGAGACCCTATAGGATGCCCGTGAATGATCTGGAAGAGATTAAGAAACAGATCAAGGAGTTATTGGAGAAAGGATACATTCGACGAAGTTCATCACCATGGGGAGCTCCAGTGTTCTTGGTTGAGAAGAAGGATAAATCCCTAAGAATTGTTGTTGATTATCGGGCCTTGAACGAGGTAACGATTAAGAACAAGTACCCATTGCGGATGATCAATGATCTGTTTGACTAGTTGCAAGGAGCTAAGGTGTTTTCGAAGATCGATCTGCGATCAGGATATCATCAGTTGAAGATACGAGAGAAGGATATACCAAAGACAACCTTCACCACACGGTACGGGCTATACGAATATACGGTCATGTCATTTGGACTGACTAACGCCCCTGCCTATTTCACGAGCATGATGAACAAGGTATTCATGGAATATTTGGATAAGTTTGTCGTGGTGTTCATCGATGATATGATGGTATATTCGAAGAATGAAGAGGAACACAAGGAGCATTTGAGATTAGTTCTCGAGAAACTCAATGAACATCAGTTATATGCCAAGTTCAGCAAATGCAAGTTTTGGTTGAAGGAAGTCGGATTTCTTGGACATGTTATATCAGGAGAAGGTATAGCAGTAGGTCCCACCAAGGTTCAGTCAGTCACTGAATGGTTGGCACCCACTTCAGTTAGCGAGATCCGCAGTTTTCTTGGACTCGCAGGATACTACCGTAGATTCATTGAGAATTTTTCAAAGACTGCAAAGCCCATGACGAAATTATTGAAGAAGGATACCAAGTTTAAATGGACGGAAGATTGCGAGGCAAGTTTCCAGGAGCTGAAGAAACATTTGACTACAGCCCCAGTGCTGACACTGCCAGATATACGTAAGGATTTCCAAGTGTATTGCGACGCCTCTTGCCTAGTACTTGGAAGTGTGCTTATGCAGGACGGAAGAGTTGTTCCATATGCCTCACGACAACTAAAACCACACGAGTTGAATTACGCTACGTATGATTTGGAGCTAGCAGTCGTAGTGCATGCGTTGAAGACTTGGAGACATTACCTTATTGGAAACCATTGCGATGTGTACACGGATCATAAGAGTTTGAAGTACATTTTCACACAGAAGGAACTAAACCTTAGGCAGAGAAGATTGTTGGAGCTTATAAACGATTATGACATGAAGCTTCATTATCATCCAGGAAAGGTGTAACGCCCCGAGACCGATGTGCCAGGTGTCGTCCAGTTATTCGCTGTTGTTGCCTTGTCATTGCTTGCGTGTCATGCATTGCATATCATGTCATCATGCACATTTCATTTGCATACGTGTTCGTCTCATGCATCCGAGCATTTTCCCCGTTGTCCGTTTTGCATTCCGGCGCTCCGTTCTCCTCTGGTGGTCCTTTCTACCTTTCTATCGTGTGTGGGGGTTAAACATTTCCTGATTGGACCGAGACTTGCCAAGCGGCCTTGGTTTACTACCGGTAGACCGCATATCAAGTTTCGTACCATTTGGACTTCGTTTGATACTCCAACGGTTAACCGAGGGACCGAAAAGGCCTCGTGTGTGTTGCAGCCCAACACCCCTCCAATTTGGCCCAAAACCCACCAAAACCTTCTCCATCATCTAGAGTGTTCGATCACGATCGCGTGGCCGAAAACCGCACCTCATTTGGACTCTTCTAGCTCCCTCTACCTATAAATATGTGCCCTCCCCGAAATTCCGGATCATTTCGCGGATGAACCCTAGCCATCTCCCTCCTCGCGCCGCCGGACACGTCCATCCCGCACCGGACATGTCCGCCGCCCCGCAGCCACCTCACTCCGGCCAATAGCCGGCCGCCACGTCACCGCCTCCGCCGCCTCAGCCAACCGCGCGCCGCCACCTCACCCGCGCCGCGCCCTCTCTCTCCGCCCCGTGCCCGCCGGCCCGCCGAGCACGCTTCCGGCCCGCGCGGGCCCAGATCTCGCGCCGCCTCCTGGGAACACGCCCCGCCGCCTGTCTGCACCGCGCGGCGCCCTTCTCCACTGCCGGCCGAGCTCCGCCGCCGCAGCGCCATCGCCCCCGCCGCCTCGGGAGCCCCGCGCCACCACCGGGGTTTCGCCCCGCTGCCTCGCCACGGTGTTCCCCCGCCTCCTCGTCACCGCCCGACGCCACCGGCGCGCCGCTCGCCGTGCCTCTCCCGGAGCCCGTGCTGCTCACCGGAGCAGTCGCCGGCCATCGCCGGAACCGGCCATCGCCGGAGTCCGCTTCAGATCCGGTCCGGGTAGATGGGTGGACCAGATCCACCACTCCCCGAACCAAACGTCCCGTCTTAGATCTGCACCGCTCCGTCCCGGATCCCTCCATCCCGCGTTGACTTTCGCGGAGGTATAATTTAACTAAGTCCTCGAAATTCCCAGATCCATTTGCTCCTGTTCATTGCATCGTAACTCCGCATCCGTGGCTCCGATTCATGCATATAGCATATCAAAATGTTCGTCTCAGAGAGTACATCATTTCATTCCATTGCATCATTTCTATTTCAGCTCATCTTGATGCCCGAAATGCTGTTGGAAGAGTGCTAGTTGAGATAATTGTCAGATCTGCTGCTCCATTTAGATATTTTTCATTTTTGCCATGATTATTCTGTGCATGATATGCCCATGAGCTCTACATATGTTTTGTTAAGGGTTTTGCCATCTTTCTAGAGGTGCAACCCATGTATTTTTGTGATGTGTGTGGTGACTAGCACAAGCTTGCAAAGTGGTGCACTTGTTAATGCTGATTTCAGGGACTTAGCATTTCCACTAAGTCCTTGGTCTGTTTATCTCATTATGCCATATGTTCATTTTGTTTTCCTAGTGATCCGCGCCTCTTTTGAGGATGATCAGTAAGGATGTTTTGTTAATCTTGTAGTGCTCTATCCATCCATGTCTTTGTTTGCAATTATGGAGCACCCTAGATTGAGTCAATCGAGCTCTACTTTTGCTACTTCGTGAATCTAGGAACATTGTCTACTTAGCGATGTTGCCGAGGATGTTGTAGTTGATCCGTGCATGCTATGCTATTGTTCTTGCCATGTCTAGCTTGTGTTTTGTGTATTCTTGATGGGTGTATGCTTAGATTGTTATGCCTTGCTTTGTAGTGAGTGCATCGAGCTCGTAAACATGCCTACTTGATATCTGTTTCAGCATGCTCCAGTTTTCACTAAGTCTGAGAACTGATTATGTTTTTGCCATGTTCACATGCTTGCAATTGTATTTTCTGATCTCTTTTGGCTCAAGGTCACTAAGGGACTTTTGTTAAGCTCCTTGAGTAGCTCCATGCCATGCTTTACTTTGCCATGTTCAGGCCCTGTAGCATATAGTTTTCATGCTCCAAAGTGTGCTACCTGATCTGAAATTCCAGACAAGTGTTAATTTCACTAAGTCTGAGGTCTGTTTACCAATTGCACTTTTGCCATGCTTGTTTGAACCTGTTAATGGATGATTTGGCCGTAGATCAGTGTTCATATTTTGTTAAGCATCATGAATGCATCCCTTTCATGTATTTTTGTTGTCATGTTTGGGTGTTGTAGCATGTTCATCTTGTTGCATTTAGATGGCTACTTGCTGTAAATCGCAGACCGGTGCCATATTTGAATTGCTTGCCATTTCCAAACCGTAACTCCGATTCCGGTGATCTTTATATCGTTTTCAAGCAATTTCATCTCACCTTTCCAGTGGCACTCTTGGATTTCCAAGTTGAGGCCAAGTTCATTTATCTCTTGTCAAATCATGCATATGCATCGCATACCGCATCCCGCATATCATACCATGTCCTTGTGTTGGTTGTTTACTATGTTGTGTGCTTCTTTTCCGGTGTTTGCTTCTTCGGGTTGGTTCCGATAACGTCGCGTTTGTGAGGATCCATTCGACTACGTCCGTTTGTCTTCTTCATGGTCTCGTTCTTCTTCCTTGCGGGATTTCAGGCAAGATGATCATACCCTCGAAATCACTTCTATCTTTGCTTGCTAGATGCTCGCTCTTTTGCTATGCCTATGCTGGGATACCTACCACTTGCTTATCATGCCCCCCATATTGTTGAACCAAGCCTCTAACCCACCTTGTTCTAGCAAACCGTTGTTTGGCTATGTTACCGCTTTGCTCAGCCCCTCTTATAGCGTTGTTAGTTGCAGGTGAAGATTGAAGTTTGTTCCTTGTTGGAACATGGAGATGTTGTTCCTTGTTGGAACATGTTTACTTGTTGGGATATCACAATATATCTTATTTAATTAATGCATCTATATACTTGGTAAAGGGTGGAAGGCTCGGCCTTATACCTGGTGTTTTGTTCCACTCTTGCCGCCCTAGTTTCCGTCATATCGGTGTTATGTTCCTGGATTTTGTGTTCCTCACGCGGTTGGTTTATAATGGGAACCCCTTGACAGTCCGCTTTGAATAAAACTCCTCCAGGAAGGCCCAACCTTGGTTTTACCATTCGCCACCTAGCCTTTTTCCCTTGGGAGTCGCGCATCCCGAGGGTCATCTTATTTTAACCCCCCCCCCCCGGGCCAGTGCTTGTCTAAGTGTTGGTCCAACCCAGAGCACCGTGCGGAGCCGTCCCTTGGCAACTTGGGTTACGTTGGCTCCCGTATGCTTATCCTATCGGGATGTCGGCGCATCGGGTGGTCTTGCTGGACTTGTTTTACCATTGTCGAGGATGTCTTGTAGAACCGGGATACCGAGTCTGATCAGAATGTCTCGGGAGGAGGTCTATTCCTTCGTTGACCGTGAGAGCTTGTCATGGGCTAAGTTGGGACACCCCTGCAGGGATTTGAACTTTCGAAAGCCGTGCCCGCGGTTATGGGAAGATGGGAATTTATTAACGTCCGGTTGTAGAAAACCTGAAGTTTGACCTTATTTAAAATGCATCAACCGCGTGTGTAACCGTGATGGTCTTTTTCCGGCGGAGTCCGGGAAGTGAACACGGTGTTGGAGTTATGCTTGACGTAGGTTGTTTTAGGATCACTTCTTGATCATACTTTTATCGACCATGCTTTGCCTTCTCTTCTCGCTCTTATTTGCGTATGTTAGCCACCACATATGCTAGTTGCTTGCTGCTGCTCCACCTCATACCTTTACCTTACCCATAAGCTTAAATAGTCTTGATCGCGAGGGTGTGAGATTGCTGAGTCCCCGTGGCTCACAGATACTTCCAAAACCAGCTTGCAGGTGCCGATGATGCCATTCCAGGTGACGCAACCAAGCTCAGGAGGAGCTCGATGAAGATCTTGTCATTTGTGTCGTTTCGTTCTAGTTGATCAGTAGTGGAGCCCACTTGGGGTCGACCGGGGACCTTGTCGCATTTGGGGTTCTTCTTTTATTTTGGTTCCGTAGTCGGACCTTGATTGTATTTGGATGTTGTAATGCTTTATTCATGTATTGTGTGAAGTGGCGATTGTAAGCCAACTATGTATCTCTTTCCCTTATGTATTACATGGGTTGTGTGAAGATTACCTCTCTTGCGACATTGCTTTCAATGCGGTTATGCCTCTAAGTCGTGCGTCGACACGTGGGAGACATAGCCGCATCGAGGGCGTTACAAAAGGCCAATGTCGTAGCAGATGCCTTGAGCTGGAAGAGTTATGCTAATACCCTAGTGAGCACGGGATTGCCAAAGGAATTAGTAGAGGATCTCAGGGAAATTCGATTGGAGATTGTTCCTAGAGGTTTTATTGCAACAATGGAGGTGCAGTCTACATTGTTGGGAAAGATTCGAGAAGCTCAGAAGGATGACAAAGAGATTGCCGAGATAAAAGAGAAAATGAGCGAAGGAAAGGCCAAAGGTTTTCGTGAGGATGAGCACGACACCTTATGGTTTGAGGATTGTGTTTATGTGCCCAATAACACAGAAATTAGGAGATTAAACGGAGGAGATCAAGTCTTGTGGGGAGAAGTGCGCAAACCTCTGCAGAGTGTATAAACTAATCATGGTTAGCCGTGTCCCCGATTATGGACAATCTTGAGTATCTAGTACTTGGATTATCTTAAGTATCTCATCACTTTTAACTTAATATTGTTGGGTTGTTAATTACTTTAATTGGGATTGAGTTGGAGGAACCTTCTCAATGATGTTTAAACTACCATGATAGTTAAAATAAAATATATTCCTTTGTTGTAGGGAAAAATTGGCTTTTCGCAAAAACTATAACCATAGAGCTTCCACCAGCCAAATATGCATGTAGTGATAGCATTATTCTGTTCTTGCTCTACTGTGTTATTTTGCCAGCATATTCCATGTGCTGACCCGTTTCGGGCTGCAACGTATTATGTTGCAGACTTTTCAGATGAGGAGTTAGGTTCGTTAGGTCGTTGTCGTGCAGCTCAGCTATGCTGTTGGAGTTGATGGACTCACTTTATCTTCCAACCCTTCCGCTGTTATCATATTAGATGGCCATAAGCCATATTTATTGTAATAAGTTCTCTTTGGAGACATTTTGATGTAATAAGTGTGTGATTGCTACTCTGTTATAAATCCTCGAGTACTGTGTGTGTCAGCATTACTGATCCAGGGATGACACTGAAGCACAGATACTTGACCGTTTGAGGTCGGGTCGCTACAGACTGGTCACTGGAAGCGGAACTGCGCCCTAATACTTGGAGGATAAGAAGGATAGAAAAGTGAACAACGGTATATTTGATATACATGTTATTGATGTGTATTTTACTAGTGTTCGTAGTAACCCCTATGTATTTGATACTGGTTCAGTTGCTAAGATTAATAACTCAAAACAGGAGTTGCAGTGACTAGTTAAAAGCCAGGTGACGATGTGTGTTGGAAATGATTCCAAGATTGATGTGATCACCATCCCACACGTTCAGCTCGATGACATCCCTCGAACTCTTGATCTAGCAAAGTGTCGAGGGAGAGTTTTATCAACACGATGGCGTGGTGACGGTGATGGTGAAGTGATCCACGCAGGGCTTCGCCTAAGAACTACGAAGATATGTCCGAAGGTGTAATCTGTGGAGGGAGGTGCCGCACACGGCTAACAGATGTTGTTGTGTGTTCTAGGAGCCTCCCCCCCCCCTCATATATATAGGTGGGAGGGAGAGGGAGCAGCCAAGGGGGCGCCCCAAGTAGGCCGAATCCTACTTGGAGTTCCTCCCCAATTCGCCCCCTCCCCCTTCCTTATTCATCGGAGGTGAAAGGAAAGAGAGGGGGAGGGAAGGAAGGGGGAGGCCGAATCTCCCCTCTCCTTCTCCCTTCCCCTCTTTCCTTCTCCTCCTATTTGGGCCTACATGGAGGGCGCATCAGCCCCTTAGGGGCTGGTCTGTCCCCCTCTTGGCCCATTAGGCCCATATAGTTGCCGGGTGGGTGCCCGGAACCCCTTCCGGTTAACATATGTACCTGGTACCCCTGCAACACTTCCGTTGTCCGAATACCATCGTCCTATATCTTTACCTCTCAAACATTTAATTAGAGACTCCTCTTCATGTCCATGATCTCATCCGGGACTCCGAACAACATTTGGTCACCAAATCACATAACTCATATAATACAAAATCGTCATCGAACATTAAGCGTGCGGACCCTACAGGTCTGAGAACTATGTAGACATGACCGAGACACTTCTCCGATCAATAACCAACAGCAGAACCTGGATGCTTATATTGGTTCCCACATATTCTACGAAGATCTTTAGCGGTCATACCGTAATGACAACATACATTATTCCCTTTGTCATCGCTATGTTATGTGCCCGAGATTCGATCGTCGGCATCTTCATACCTAGTTCAATCTCGTTATCGGCAAGTCTCTTTAATTGTTCCGTAATACATCATCCCGCCACTAAATCATTAGTCACATTGCTTGTAAGGCTTCTTATGATGTGTATCACCGAGAGGGCCCAGAGATACCTCTCCGATGCTCGGAGTGACAAATCCTAATCTCGATCTATGCCAACCCAACAAACACCTTCGAAGATACCTGTAGAGCATCTTTATAATCACGCAATTATGGTTGTGACGTTCGATAGCACACAAGGTATTCCTCCGGTGTTCGGGAGTTGCATAATCTCATAGTCAAAGGAATGTGTATATGACATGAAGAAAGCAATAGCAATAAAACTGAACGATCAACATGCTAAGCTAACGGATGGGCCTTGTCCATCACATCATTCTCCTAATGATGTGATCTCGGTCATCAAATGACAACACATGTCCATGGCTAGGAAACTTAACCATCTTTGATTAACGAGCTAGTCTAGTAGAGGCTTACTAGGGACACAGTGTTTTGTCTATGTATCCACACATGTATCAAGTTTCCGGTTAATGCAATTCTAGCATGAATAATAAAAATTTATCATGATATAAGGAAATATAAAATAACAACTTCATTATTGCCTCTAGGGCATATTTCCTTTAGTCTCCCACTTGCACTATAGTCAATAATCTAGATTACATTGTAATGTTTCTAACACCCATGGAGTCTTCGTGCTGATCATGTTTTGCTCGTGGAAGAGGCTTAGTCAACGGGTCTGCAATATTCAGATCTGTATGTATTTTGCAAATCTCTATGTCTCCCTCCTTGAGTTGATCAGGGATGGAGTTGAAGTGTCTCTTGATGTGTTTGGTTCTTTTGTGAAATCTGGATTCCTTCGCCAAGGCAATTTCTCCAGTATTGCCACAAAAGATTTTCATTAGACTCGATGCACTAGGTATTATACCTAGATCGGATATGAACTCTTTCATCCAGACTCCTTCATTTGCTGCTTCCGAAGCAGCTATGTACTTCGCTTCACACATAAATCCCGCCACGATGCTTTGCTTGGAACTGCACCAACTGACAACTCCACCATTCAATATAAATAAGTATCCGGTTTGTGACTTAGAGTCATCCGGATCAGTGTCAAAGCTAGCACCGACATCACCATTTACGACGAGCTCTTTGCCACCTCCATAAATGAGAAACATATCCTTAGTCCTTTTTAGGTACTTCAGGATGTTCTTGACCGCTGTCCAGTGATCCACTCTCGGATTACTTTGGTACCTCCCTACTAAACTTATAGCAAGGCACACATCAGGTATGGTACACAGCATAGCATACATGAAGAACCTATGGCTGAGACATAGGGAATGACTTTCATTTTCTCTCTATCTTCTGTAGTGGTCGGGCATTGAGTCTGACTCAACTTCACACCTTGTAACACAGGCAAGAACCCTTTCTTTGGCTGATCCATTTTGAACCTTTTCAAAACTTAATAAAAGTATGTGCTTTGTGAAAGTCCAATTAAGCGTCTTGATCTATCTCTACATGTCTTGATGCATAATATATAAGCAACTTCACCGAGGTCTTTCATTGAAAAACTCTTATTCAAGTATCCTTTTATGCTATCCAGAAATTCTATATCATTTCCAATCAACAATATGTCATCCACATATAATATTAGAAATGCTATAGACCTACCACTCACTTTCTTGTAAATACACGCTTCTTTGAAAGTCTGTGTAAAACCATACGCTTTGATCACCTCATCAAAGCATATATTCCAACTCCGAGATGCTTGCACCAGTCCATAAATGGATCGCTGGAGCTTGCACACTTTGTTAGCACCTTTTGGATCGACAAAACCTTCTGGTTGCATCATATACAACTCTTCTCTAAGAAATTCATTAAGGAATGCAATTTTGACGTCCATTTGCCAGATTTCATAATCATAAAATGCGGCAATTGCTTACACGATTTGGACAGACTTAAGCATCGCTGCGGGTGAGAAAGTCTCATTGTAGTCAACTCCTTGAACTTGTCAAAAACCTTTCGTGACAAGTCGAGCTTTGTAGACAGTAACTTTACCATCAGCGTCAGTCTTCTTCTTGAAGATCCATTTATTCTCTATGGCTCGCCAATCATCGGGAAAGTCAACCAAAGTCCACACTTTGTTCTCATACATGGATCCTATCTCAGATTTAATTGCCTCAAGCCATTTATCGGAATCTGGGCTCATCATCGCTACATCATAATTCATAGGTTCGTCATGGTCTAGTAACATGACTTCCAGAACAGGATTGTTGTACCACTCTGGTGCGGAACGTGCTCTGGTTGACCTACGAGGTTCGGTAGTAACTTGATCTGAAGTTTCATGATCATTATCATTAGCTTCCTCTCTAGTTGGTGTAGGCATCACTGGAACAGTTTTTTGTGATGAGCTACTTTCCAGTTTGAGAGAAGGTAAAATTACCTCATTAATTTCTTCCTTCCTCCCACACACTTCTTTCAAGAGAAACTCCTTCTCTAGAAAGGATCCATTATTAGCAACAAAGATCCTGCCTTCAGATCTGTGATAGAAGGTGTACCCAATAGTTTCTTTTGGGTATCCTATGAAAACACACTTCTCCGATTTCGGTTCGAGCTTATCAGGCTGAGGCTTTTTCACATAAGCATCGCAACCCCAAACTTTAAGAAATGACAGGTTAGGTTTATTGCCAAACCACAGTTCATATGGTGTCGTCCCAACGGATTTAGACGGTGCCCTATTTAAAGTGAATGCAGTTGTCTCTAACGCATAACCCCAAAATGATAGTGGTAAATCGGTAAGAGAATCATAGATCGCACCATATCTAATAAAGTACGGTTACGACGTTCGGACACACCATTACGTTGTGGTGTTCCAGGTGGCGTGAGTTGTGAAACTATTCCACATTGTTTCAAATGAAGGCCAAACTCATAACTCAAATATTCGCCTCCACGATCAGATCGTAGAAACTTTATTTTCTAGTTACGATGATTCTCCACTTCACTCCGAAATTCTTTGAACTTTTCAAATGTTCCACACTTGTGTTTCATCAAGTAGATATACTCATATCTGCTCAAATCATCTATGAAGGTCAGAAAATAACGATACCTGCCGCGAGCCTCAACACTCATCAGACCGCATACATCGGTATGTATTATTTCCAATAAGTCAGTAGCTCGCTCCATTGTTTCGGAGAACGGAGTCTTAGTAATCTTGCCCATGAGGCATGGTTCGCAAGCATCAAATGATTCATAATTGATGCGGCTTGAAGCTACGTCGGTATTTCCCCAAAGAGGAAGGGATGGTGCAGCACAACAGCAGTAGGTATTTCCCTCAGATGTCAAACCAAGGTTATCGAACCAGTAGGAGAAACAAGCAACACAACGTGAACAACACCTGCACACAGATAACAAATCCTCGCATGCAACCCGACGTGTTAAAGGGGTTGTCAATCCGTTCCAGGTACGGCGCCTCAAGATAGGCAAACGGACATGAGATAAATTGTAGTAGATTGATAGATCGAACGCCAAATAAAATAAATAAGAATAAATTGCAGCAAGGTATTTTTGTATTTTTAGTTTAATAGATCTGAAAATAAAAGCAAAGGAAAATAGACCGCAAAGGCAAATAATATGAGAAAGAGACCCGGGGGCCGTAGGTTTCACTAGTGGCTTCTCTCGAGAAAAATAGCAAACGGTGTGTGAACAAATTATTGTTGAGCAATTGATAGAACTTCAAATAATCATGACGATATCCAGGCAATGATCATTACATAGGCATCACGTCCAAGATTAGTAGACCGACTCCTGCCTGCATCTACTATCATTACTCCACACATCGACCGCTATCCAGCATGCATCTAGTGTATTAAGTGAAGGAAATATGCCCTAGAGGCAATAATGAAGTTATTATTTATTTCCTCATATCATGATAAATGTTTATTATTCATGCTAGAATTGTATTAACCAGAAACATAATACTTGTGTGAATACATAGACAAACATAGTGTCACTAGTATGCCTCTACTTGACTAGCTCGTTAATCAAAGATGGTTATGTTTCCTAAGCATAGACATGAGTTGTCATTTGATAAACGGGATCACATCATTAGGAGAATGATGTGATTGACTTGACCCATTTTGTTAGCTTAGCACTTGATTGTTTAGTTTACTGCTATTCCTTTCTTCATGACTTATACATGTTCCTATGACTATGAGATTATGCAACTCCCGATTACCGGAGGAACACTTTGTGTGCTACCAAACGTCACAACGTAACTGGGTGATTATAAAGGTGCTCTACATGTGTCTCCGATGGTACTTGTTGAGTTGGCATAGATCGAGATTAGGATTTGTCACTCCGATTGTCGGAGAGGTATCTCTGGGCCCTCTCGGTAATGCACATCATAATAAGCCTTGCAAGCAATGTGACTAATAAGTTAGTTACGGGATGATACATTACAGAACGAGTGAAGAGACTTGACGGTAACGAGATTGAGCTAGGTATTGGGATACCGACAATCGAATCTCAGGCAAGTAGCATACCGATGACAAAGGGAACAACGTATATTGGTATGTGGTTTGACCGATAAAGATGTTCATAGAATATGTAGGAACCAATATGAGCATCCAGGTTCTGCTATTGGTTATTGACCGGAGACATGTCTCGGTCATGTATACATAGTTCTTGAACCCGTAGGGTCCGCAGTCATGTCTACATTGTTCTCGAACCCGTAGGGTCCGCACGCTTAAGGTTTCGATGACAGTTATATTATGAGTTTATGAGTTTTGATGTACCGAAGTTAGTTCGGAGTCCCGGATGTGATCACGGACATACGAGGAGTCTCGAAATGGTCGAGACATAAAGATTGATATATTGGACGGCTATATTCGGACACCGGAAGTGTTCCGGGTGATTTCGGAGAAAACCGGAGAGCCGGAGGGTTACCGGAACCCTACCGGGAGAAGTAATGGGCCATATGGGCCTTAGTGGAGAGAGAGAGGGGCAGCCAGGGTGGGCCGCGCGCCTCCTCCCCCCTGGTCCGAATTGGACTAGGAGAGGGGGGCGGCGCCCCCCTTTCCTTCTCCCTCCCCACTTCCTTCCCCCTCCTAGTAGGAGTGACTCCTCCTGGCACGCCAATAGGGGCCGGCCGGCCTCCTCCCCTTGCTCCTTTATATACGGGGGCAGGGGGCACCCCTAGACACACAAGTTGATCCACGTGATCATATTCTTAGCCGTGTGCGGTGCCCCCTTCCACCATAATCCTCGATAATATTGTAGCGGTGCTTAGGCGAAGCCCTGCGACGGTAGTACATCAAGATCGTCACCACGCCGTCGTGCTGACGGAACTCTACCCCGACACTTTGCTGGATCGGAGTCCGGGGATCGTCATCGAGCTGAACGTGTGCTAGAACTCGGAGGTGCCGTAGTTTCGGTGCTTGATCGGTCGGATCGTGAAGACCTACGACTACATCAACCGCGTTGTGCTAACGCTTCCACTTTCGGTCTACGAGGGTACATGGACAACACTCTCCCCTCTCGTTGCTATGCATCACCATGATCTTGCGTGTGCGTAGGAAATTTTTGAAATTACTACGTTCCCCAACAGTGGTATCAGAGCCTAGGTTTTATGCGTTGATGTTATGCACGAGTAGAACACAAAAGTGAGTTGTGGCGATAAAGTCATACTGCTTACCAGCATGTCACACTTTGGTTCGGCGGTATTGTTGGATGAAGCGGCCCGGACCGACATTACGCGTACGCTTACACGAGACTGGTTTTACCGCCGTGCTATGCCCATAGGTGACTAGCGGGTGTCAGTTTCTCCAACTTTAGTTGAACCAAGTGTGGCTACGCCCGGTCCTTGCGAAGGTTAAAACAGCACCAACTTGACAAACTATCGTTGTGGTTTTGATGCGTAGGTAAGAACGGTTCTTGCTCAGCCCATAGCAGCCACGTAAAACTTGCAACAACAAAGTAGAGGACGTCTAACTTGTTTTTGCAGGGCATGTTGTGATGTGATATGGTCAAGACGTGATGAGATATAAGTTGTTGTATGAGATGATCATGTTTTGTTGAAGTTATCGGCAACTGGCAAAATCCTTATGGTTGTCTCTCTATTGCATAAGATGCAAGCGCCCAATAATTGCTTTACTTTATCGCTATGCGATAGCAATAGTTGCAAGAGCAATTGTTGGCGAGACGACCAATAGTTGCAAGAGCAATTGTTGGCGAGACGACCACGTGACGACACGTTGATATAGATCAAGATGATGGAGATCATGGTGTCATGCCGGTGACGATAGACATCATGATAGTACTTTAGAGATGGAGATCAAAGGTGCAAGATGATGATGGCCATATCATGTCACATATTTTGATTGCATATGATGTTTATCTTTTATACATCTTATTTTGCTTAGTTTGACGGTAGCATTTTAAGATGATCTCTCACTAATTATCAAGAAGTGTTCTCCCTGAGTATGCACCGTTGCGAAAGTTCTTCGTGCTGAGACACCACGTGATGATCGGGTGTGATAGGCTCTACGTTCAAATACAACGGGTGCAAAACTGTTGCACACGCGGAATACTCAGGTTAAACTTGACGAGCCAAGCATATACAGATATGGCCTCGGAACACGGAGACCGAAAGGTCGAGCGTGAATCATATAGTAGATATGATCAACATAGTGATGTTCACCAATGAAACTACTCCATCTCACGTGATGATCGGACATGGTTTAGTTGATTTGGATCACGTGATCACTTAGAGGATTAGAGGGATATCTGTCTAAGTGGGAGTTCTTAAGTAATATGATTAATTGAACTTAAATTTATCATGAACTTAGTCCTGGTAGTATTTTGCAAATCATGTTGTAGATCAATAGCTCGCGTTGTTGCTTCCCTGTGTTTATTTTGATATGTTCCTAGAGAAAATTGTTTTGAAAGATGTTAGTAGTAATGATGTGGATTGGATCCGTGATCTGAGGTTTATCCTCATTGCTGCACAGAAGAATTATGTACTTGATGCACCGCTAGGTGACAGACCTATTGCAGGAGCAGATGCAGACATTATAAACATTTGGCTAGCTCAATATGATGACTACTTGATAGTTTAGTGCACCATGCTTAACGGCTTAGAATCGGGACTTCAAAGACGTTTCGAACGTCATGGACCATATGAGATGTTCCAGGAGTTGAAGTTAATATTTCAAGCAAATACCCGAGTTGAGAGATATGAAGTCTCCAACAAGTTCTATAGCTAAAATATGGAGGAGAATCGCTCAACTAGTGAGCATGTGCTCAGATTGTCTGGGTACTACAATCGCTTGAATCAAGTGGGAGTTAATATTCCAGATAAGATAGTGATTGACAGAATTCTCTAGTCACCATCACCAAGTTAGTAGAACTTCGTGATGAACTATAGTATGCAAGGGATGACGAAAACGACTCCCGAGTTTTTCATGATGATGAAATCGATGAAGGTAGAAATCAAGAAAGAGCATCAAGTGTTGATGGTTGACAAGATTACTAGTTTCAAGAAAAGGGCAAAGGGAAAAAGGGGAACTTCAAGAAAAACAGCAAGCAAGTTGCTGCTCAAGTGAAGAAGCCCAAGTCTGGTCCTAAGCCTGAGACTAAGTGCTTCTAGTGCAAAGGGACTGGTCACTGGAAGCGGAACTACCCCAAGTGATTGGCGGATAAGAAGGATGTCAAAGTGAACATAAGTATATTTGATATACATGTTATTGATGTGTACTTTACAAGTGTTTATAGCAACCCCTCAGTATTAGATACTAGTTCAGTTGCTAAGATTAGTAACTCGAAACGGGAGTTGCAGAATAAACAGAGACTAGTTAAGGGTGAAGTGACGATGTGTGTTGGAAGTGGTTCCAAGATTGATATGATCATCATCGCACACTCCCTATACTTTCGGGATTAGTGTTGAACTAAATAAGTGTTATTTGGTGTTTGCGTTGAGCATGAATATGATTTGATCATGTTTATTGTAATACGGTTATTCATTTAAGTAAGAGAATAAATTGTTGTTCTGTTTACATGAATAAAACCTTATATGGTTACACACCCAATGAAAATGGTTCATTGGATCTCGATCGTAGTGATACACATAATCATGATATTGAAGCCAAAAGATGCAAAGTTAATAATGATAGTGCAACTTATTTGTGGCACTGCCGTTTAGGTCATATTGGTGTAAAGCGCATGAAGAAACTCCATGCTGATGGGATTTTGGAATCACTTGATTATGAATCACTTGGTGCTTGCGAACCATGCCTTATGGGCAAGATGACTAAAGACTCCGTTCTCCGGAACAATGGAGCGAGCAACAGATTTGTTGGAAATCATACATACTGATGTATGTGGTCCGATGAATATTAAAACTCATGACAAGTATCATTATTTTCTGACCTTCACAGATGATTTAAGCATATATGAGTATATCTACTTGATGAAACATAAGTCTGAAAAGTTCAAAGTATTTCAGAGTGAAGTGGAAAATCATCGTGACAAGAAAATAAAGTTTCTACGATCTGATCGCAGAGACGAATATTTGAGTTACGAGTTTGGTCTTCAATTAAAACAATGTGGAATAGTTTCACAAACTCATGCCACCTGGAACACCACAACATAATGGTGTGTCCGAACGTCACAACCATACTTTATTGGATATAGTACAATCTATGATGTTTCTTACCGATTTACCAATATCGTTTTGGGATCATGCATTAGAGACAACTACATTCACGTTAAAAAGGGGCACCATCTAAGTCCGTTGAGACGACACAATCTGAACTATGGTTTGGCAAGAAACTGAAGTTGTCGTTTCTTAAAGTTTGGGATTGTGATGCTTATATGAAAAAGTTTCATCCTGATAAGCTCAAACTCAATCGGAGAAATATGTCTTCATAGGATACCCAAAGGAGACTGTTGGGTACACCTTCTATCACAGATCCGAAGGGAAGACATTCGTTGCTAAGAATGGATCCTTTCTAGAGAAGGAGTTTCTCTTGAAATAAGTGAGTGGTAGGAAAGTAGAACTTGATAAGGTAATTGTACCTTCTCCCTTATTGGAAAGTAGTTCATCACAGAAATCTGTTCCTGTGACTACTACACCAATTAGTGAGGAAGCTAACAATGATGATCATGTAACTTCAGATCAAGTTACTACCGAATCTCGTAGGTTATCCAGAGTGAGATCCGCACCAGAGTGGTACGGTAATCTTGTTCTGTAGGTCATTCTACTTGACCATGACGAACCTGCGAACTATGAGGAAGCGATGATGAGCCCAGATTCCGCGAAATGGCTTGAGGCCATGAAATCTGAGATGAGATCCATGTATGAGAACAAAGTATGGACTTTGATTGACTTAGCCATTGATCGGCGAGCCATTGAGATTAAATGGATCTTCAAGAGGAAGACAGACACTGATAGTTGTGTTACTATCTACAAAGCTAGAATTGTCGCAAAAGGGTTTTTCGACAAGTTCAAGGTGTTGACTACGATGAGAGTTTCTCACTCGTATCTATGCTTAAGTCTGTCCGAATCATGTTAGCAATTGCCACATTTTATGAAATCTGGCAAATGGATAAACAAAACTGCATTCCTTAATGGAATTATAAAAGAAGAGTTGTATATGATGCAACCAGAAGGTTTTGTCAATCCTAAAGGTACTAACAAAATATGCAAGCTCCAGCGATCCATCTATGGATTGGTGCAAGCATCTCGGAGTTGGAATATACGCTTTGATAAGGTTATCAAAGCATATAGTTTTATACAGACTTGCGGTGAAGCCTGTATTTACAAGAAAGTTAGTGGGAGCACTACAACATTTCTGATAAGTATATGTGAATGACATATTGTTGATCAGAGATAATGTAGAATTATTCTGCAAAGCATAAAGGAATTTTTGAAAGGAGTTTTCAAACAAAGACCTCAGTGAAGCTGCTTACATATTGAGCATCAAGATCTATAGAGATAGATCAAGACGCTTGATATGTTTTTTCAATGAGTACATACCTTGACAAGATTTTGAAGTAGTTCAAAATGGAACAATCAAAGAAAGAAGTTCTTGGCTGTGTTACAAGGTGTGAAATTGAGTAAGACTCAAAGCCCGACCACGGCAGAAGGTTGAAAGAGAATGAAAGTCATTCCCTATGCCTCAGCCATAGGTTCTATAAAGTATGTCATGCCGTGTACCAGATCTATTGTATACCCTACACTAATTTTGGCAAGGGAGTACAATAGTGAACTAGGAGTAGATCACTGGACAGCGGTCAAAATTATCCTTAGTGGAATAAGGATATGTTTCTCGATTATGGACGTGACAAAAAGGTTCGTCGTAAAGGGTTACGTCGATGCAAATTTTGACACTGATCTAGATGACTCTAAGTCTCAATCTGGATACATATTGAAAGTGGGAGCAATTAGCTAGAGTAGCTCCGTGTAGAGCATTGTTGACATAGAAATTTGCAAAATACTCACGGATCTGAATATGACAGACCCGTTGACTAAAATTATCTCACAAGCAAAACATGATCACACCTTAGTACTCTTTGGGTGTTAATCACATAGCGATGTGAACTAGATTACTGACTCTAGTAAACCCTTTGGGTGTTGGTCACATATCGATGTGAACTATGGGTGTTAACCACATAAAGATGTGAACTATTGATGTTAGATCACATTGCGATGTGAACTAGATTATTGACTCTAGTGCAAGTGGGAGACTGAAGGAAATATGCCCTAGAGGCAATAATAAAGTTATTATTTTATTTCCTTATATCATGATAAATGTTGATTATTCATGCTAGAATTGTATTAACTGGAAACATAATACTTGTGTGAATACATAGACAAACCAAACGTCACTAGTATGCCTCTACTTGACTAGCTCGTTAATCGAAGATGGTTATGTTTCCTAACCATAGACATGTGTTGTCATTTGATTAACGGGATCACATCATTAGGAGAATGATGTGATTGACTTGACCCATTCCGTTAGTTTAAGCACTTGATCGTTTAGTATGTTGCCATTGCTTTCTTCATGACTTATACATGTTCCTATGACTATGAGATTATGCAACTCCCATTTGCCGGAGGAACACTTTGTGTGCTACCAAACGTCACAACGTAACTGGGTGATTATAAAGGAGCTCTACAGGTGTCTCCAAAGGTACATGTTGGGTTGGCGTATTTCGAGATTAGGATTTTGTCACTCCGATTGTCGGAGAGGTACTTCTGGGCCATCTTGGTAATGCACATCACATAAGCCTTGCAAGCATTGCAACTAATGAGTTAGTTGCGAGAAGATGTATTACGAAATGAGTAAAGAGACTTGCCGGTAACGAGATTGAACTAGGTATTGAGATACCGATGATCGAATCTCGGGCAAGTAACATACCGATGACAAAGGGAACAAAGTATGTTGTTATGCGGTCTGACCGATAAAGATCTTCGTAGAATATGTGGGAGCCAATATAAGCATCCAGGTTCCGCTATTGGTTATTGACCGGAGACGTGTCTCGGTCATGTCTACATTGTTCTCGAACCCGTAGGGTCCGCATGCTTAAGGTTTCGATGACAGTTTCATTATGAGTTTATATGTTTTGACGTACCGAAGGAGTTCGAAGTCCCGGATGAGATCGGGGACATGACGAGGAGTCTCGAAATGGTCGAGACGTAAAGATCGATATATTGGACGACTATATTCGGACATCGGAAAGGTTTCGAGTGATTCGGGTATTTTCGGAGGTACCGGGTAGTTACGGGAATACGAGGAAGAAGCAATGGGCCTTAATGGGCCTTAGTGGGAAGGACCAGGAGGTGGCGTGCGCCCCTCCCAAGCCCATTCCGAATTGGACAAGGGATTCGGGGCGCGGCCCC
>NC_053022.1:212667656-212683583 GCF_003073215.2 Triticum urartu | reverse complement strand
CTGACGAAAAATCAAGTTCTTGCGATCAGATCGTGGGGGAGAATACTTGAGTCACGAATTTGGCACACACTTAAGAAAATGTGGAATAGTTTCACAACTCACGCCGCCTGGAACACCTCAGCGTAATGGTGTGTCCGAACGTCGTAATCGCACTCTATTAGATATGGTGCGATCTATGATGTCTCTTACCGATTTACCGCTATCATTTTGGGGCTATGCTTTAGAGACTGCCGCATTCACTTTAAATAGGGCTCCGTCGAAATCCGTTGAGACGACACCGTATGAATTATGGTTTGGGAAGAAACCTAAGCTGTCATTTCTAAAAGTTTGGGGATGCGATGCTTATGTCAAGAAACTTCAACCTGAAAAGCTCGAACCCAAGTCGGAAAAATGCGTCTTCATAGGATACCCTAAAGAAACTATTGGGTATACCTTCTACCTCAGATCCGAAGGCAAGATCTTTGTTGCCAAGAATGGTCCTTTCTAGAGAAAGAGTTTCTCTCGAAAGAAGTAAGTGGGAGGAAAGTAGAACTTGATGAAGTATTACCTCTTGAACCGAAAGTGGCGCACTCAAGAAAATGTTCCTGAGGTGCCTGCACCGACTAGAGAGGAAGTTAATGATGATGATCATGAAACTTCAGATCAAGTTGCTACTGAACTTCGTAGGTCCACAAGGACACGTTCCGCACCAGAGTGGTACGGCAACCCTGTCTTGGAAATCATGTTGTTAGACAACGGTGAACCTTCGAACTATGAAGAAGCGATGGCGGGCCCGGATTCCGACAAATGGCTAGAAGCCATGAAATCCGAGATAGGATCCATGTATGAAAACGAAGTATGGACTTTGACTGACTTGCCCGTTGAGCGGCGAGCCATAGAAAATAAATGGATCTTTAAGAAGAAGACAGACGCGGATGGTAATGTGACCATCTATAAAGCTCGGCTTGTCGCTAAGGGTTATCGACAAGTTCAAGGGGTTGACTACGATGAGACTTTCTCACCGTAGCGAAGCTGAAGTCCGTCCGAATCATGTTAGCAATTGCCGCATTCTATGATTATGAGATATGGCAAATGGACGTCAAAACGGCATTCCTTAATGGTTTCCTTAAGGAAGAATTGTATATGATGCAGCCGGAAGGTTTTGTCGATCCTAAGAATGCTGACAAGGTGTGCAAGCTCCAACGCTCGATTTATGGGCTGGTGCAAGCATCTCGGAGTTGGAACATTCGCTTTGATGAGATGATCAAAGCGTTTGGGTTTATGCAGACTTATGGAGAAGCCTGCGTTTACAAGAAAGTGAGTGGGAGCTCTGTAGCATTTCTCATATTATATGTAGATGACATACTTTTGATGGGAAATGATATAGAGCTTTTGGACAGCATTAAGGCCTACTTGAATAAGAGTTTTTCAATGAAGGACCTTGGAGAAGCTGCTTATATATTAGGCATCAAGATCTATAGAGATAGATCAAGACGCCTCATAGGTCTTTCACAAAGCACATACCTTGATAAGATATTGAAGAAGTTCAATATGGATCAGTCTAAGAAGGGGTTCTTGCCTGTGTTGCAAGGTGTGAAATTGAGCTCAGCTCAATGTCCGACCACGGCAGAAGATATAGAAGAGATGAGTGTCATCCCCTATGCCTCAGCCATAGGTTCTATTATGTATGCCATGCTGTGTACCAGACCTGATGTAAACCTTGCCGTAAGTTTGGTAGGAAGGTACCAAAGTAATCCCGGCAAGGAACACTGGACAGCGGTCAAGAATATCCTGAAGTACCTGAAAAGGACTAAGGAAATGTTTCTCGTTTATGGAGGTGACGAAGAGCTCGTCGTAAAAGGTTACGTCGACGCTAGCTTCGACACAGATCTGGATGACTCTAAGTCACAAACCGGATACGTGTATATTTTGAATGGTGGGGGCAGTAAGCTGGTGCAGTTGCAAGCAGAGCGTCGTGGCGGGATCTACATGTGAAGCGGAGTACATGGCAGCCTCGGAGGCAGCACATGAAGCAATTTGGGTGAAGGAGTTCATCACCGACCTAGGAGTCATACCCAATGCGTCGGGGCCGATCAAGCTCTTCTGTGACAACACTGGAGCTATTGCTCTTGCCAAGGAGCCCAGGTTTCACAAGAAGACAAGGCACATCAAGTGTCGCTTCAACTCCATTTGTGAAAATGTTTAAAATGGAGACATAGAAATTTGTAAAGTCCATATAGATCTGAATGTAGCAGATCCGTTGACTAAACCTCTCACTAGAGCAAAACATTGATAACGAGATCACATCATTAGGAGAATGATGTGATGGACAAGACCCAATCCTAAACATAGCACAAGATCGTATAGTTCGTTTGCTAGAGTTTTTCCAATGTCAAGTATCTTTCCTTAGACCATGAGATCGTGTAACTCCCGGATACCGTAGGAGTGCTTTGGGTGTACCAAACGTCACAACGTAACTGGGTGACTATAAAGGTATACTACGGGTATCTCCGAAAGTGTCTGTTGGGTTGACACGGATCAAGACTGGGATTTGTCACTCCGTATGACGGAGAGGTATCTCTGGGCCCACTCGGTAATGCATCATCATAATGAGCTCAAAGTGACCAAGTGTCTGGTCACGGGATCATGCATTACGGTACGAGTAAAGTGACTTGCCGGTAACGAGATTGAACGAGGTATTGGGATACCGACGATCGAATCTCGGGCAAGTAACGTACCGATTGACAAAGGGAATTGTATACGGGGTTGCTTGAATCCTCGACATCGTGGTTCATCCGATGAGATCATCGAGGAGCATGTGGGAGCCAACATGGGTATCCAGATCCCGTTGTTGGTTATTGACCGGAGAGCTCTCGGTCATGTCTACATGTCTCCCGAACCCGTAGGGTCTACACACTTAAGGTTCGGTGACGCTAGGGTTGTATAGATATGAGTATGCAGTAATCCGAAAGTTGTTCGGAGTCCCGGATGAGATCCTGGACGTCACGAGGAGTTCCGGAATGGTCCGGAGGTGAAGAATTATATATAGGAAGTGTAGTTTCGGCCATCGGGAGAAGTTTCGGGGTCACCGGTATTGTACCGGGACCACCGGAAGGGTCCCGGGGGTCCACCGGGTGGGCCACCCATCCCGGAGGGCCCCATGGGCTAAAGTGGGGAGGGGAACCAGCCCATAGTGGGCTGGTGCGCCCCCCTTGGCCCACCCCATGCGCCTAGGGTTGGGAACCCTAGGGTGGGGGGCGCCCCACCTGGCTTGGGGGGCACTCCACCCCTTGGATGCCGCCCCCCCTAGGAGATCCCATCTCCTAGGGCCGGCGCACCCCCTAGGGGGCCTATATAAAGGGGGAGGGAGGGGCAGCCGCACCCTTGAGTCTTGGCGCTCCCTGCTCCCCTGCTACACCTCTCCCTCTCGCAGAAGAACGGCGAAGCCCTGCTGCGGTGACTGCTGCATCCACTACCACGCCGTCGTGCTGCTGGATCTTCATCAACCTCCCCCCCTTGCTGGATCAAGAAGGAGGAGACGTCACGCTGACCGTACGTGTGTTGAACACGGAGGTGCCGTCCGTTCGGCGCTAGGATCTCCGGTGATTTGGATCACGTCGAGTATGACTTCCTCATCCCCGTTCTTTGAACGCTTCCATGCGTGACCAAAGGTATGTAGATGCAATCCGATCACTCGTTGCTAGATGAACTCATAGATGGATCTTGGTGAAACCGTAGGAAATTTTTTGTTTTCTGCAACGTTCCCCAACACGATGTACTAAGTGTGTGATTGCTACTCTGTTATAAATCCTTCAAGTAATGTGCGTGTCAGCATTACTGATCCAGGGATGACACTGAAGCACAGAGATCGGACCGTTTGAGGTCTGGTCGCTACATGTGGATTAGTAGAAATACTTGTGTTGAGGTTTGTGATTCCGTAGCATGCACGTATGGTGAACCGTTATGTAAGGAAGTCGGAGCATGATTTATTTATTGGTTGTCTTCCTTATGAGTGGCGGTCGAGGATGAGCGATGGTCTTTTCCTACCAATCTATCCCCCTAGGAGCATGCGCGTAGTGCTTGGTTTTGATGACTTGTAGATTTTTGCAATAAGTATGTGAGTTCTTTATGACTAATGTTGAGTCCATGGATTATACGCACTCTCACCCTTCCATCATTGCTAGCCTCTTCGGTACCGTGCATTGCCCTCTATCACCTCGAGAGTTGGTGCAAACTTCGCCGGTGCATCCAAACCCCGTGATACGATACGCTCTATCACACATAAGCCTCCTTATATCTTCCTCAAAACAGCCACCATACCTACCTATTATGGCATTTCCATAGCCATTCCGAGATATATTGCCATGCAACTTCCATCATCATCATATACATGACTTGAGCATTTATTGTCATATTGCTTGTCATGATCATAAGACAGCTAGCATGATGTTTTCATGGCTTGTTCGTTTTTTGATGTCATTGCTACGCTAGATCATTGCACATCCCGGTACACCACCGGAGGCATTCATATAGAGTCATATCTTTGTTCTAGTATCGAGTTGTAAGTACTCCCTCCAGTCCTTTTTACTCCGCATAATAGAATTCTCTGAAGTCAAACTTCATAACGTTTGACTGTATTTATATGAAAAATATCAACATCTGCCATGCTAAAGTTATATAATATGAAACTTTAAGTCATGACACATCTAGTGGTATTGATTTCAGATTATGAATGTTGGCATTTTTTTCTACAAAGTTGGTCAAACTTTACGAGGCTTAACTTCAGTCAAATCTTATATGCGAACTAAAAAGGACCGGAGGGAGTAAATAAAAGTGTGATGATCATCATTATTAGATCATTGCCCCATTAAAAAAAGAGGGCAAAGAAGCCTAAATAAAAAAGGGGCCAAAGAAGCCCGCAAAAAAGAGAAAAGAAAGAGAAAAGAAAAAGGGGCAATGTTACTATCCTTTTACCACACTTGTGCTTCAAAGTAGCATCATGTTCTTCATATAGAAAGTCCCTTGAGTTATCACTTTAATATACTAGTGGGAATTTTCATTATAGAACTTGGCTTGTATATTCCTGATGATGGCTTCCTCAAATGCCCGAGGTCTTCATGAGCAAGCAAGTTGGATGCACACCCACTTAGTTTCAGTTTGAGCTTTCATACACTTATAGCTCTAGTGCATCTGTGCATGGCAATCCCTACTCCTCACATTGACATCAATTGATGGGCATCTCCATAGCCCGTTGATTAGCCGCGTCGATGTGAGACTTTCTCCCTTTTTGTCTTCTCCACACAACCTCCACCATCATATTCTATTCCACCTATAGTGCTATGTCCATGGCTCACGCTCATGTATTGCGTGAGGGTTGAAAAAGCTGAAGCGCGTTAAAAAGTATGAACCAATTGCTCGGCTTGTCATCGGGGTTGTGCATGATGTGAATATTTTGTGTGGTGAAGATGGAGCATAGCCAGACTATATGATTTTGTAGGGATAACTTTCTTTGGCCATGTTATTTTGAAAAGACATGATTGCTTTATTAGTAGGCTTGAAGTATTATTGTTTTTATGTCAAATGATAGACTATTGCTTTGAATCACTCGTGTCTTAATATTCATGCCATGATTAGATTACATGATCAAGATTATGCTAGGTAGCATTCCACATCAAAAATTATCTTTTTTATCATTTACCTACTCGAGGACGAGCAGGAATTAAGCTTGGGGATGCTGATACGTCTCCGTCGTATCTATAATTTTTGATTGTTCCATGCCAATATTCTACAACTTTCATATACTTTTGGCAACTTTTTATACTATTTTTGGGACTAACATATTGATCCAGTGCCCAGTGCCAGTTCCTGTTTGTTGCATGTTTTTTGTTTCGCAGAATATCCATATCAAATGGAGTCCAAACGGGATAAAAACTGACGGAGATTTTTTTGGAATATATATGATTTTTGGGAAGAAAAATCCACGCGAGACGGTGCCCGAGGGGGCCACGAGGCAGGGGGCGCGCCCAGGGGGAGGCGCGCCCTGACCCTCGTGGCCACCCCGTAAGGCGGTTGATGCCCTTCTTTCGCCGCAAGAAAGCTAATATCCGGATAGAGATTGTGTTAAAATTTCAGCCCAATCGGAGTTACGGATCTCGGAATATAAGAAACGGTGAAAGGGTAGAATCTGAGAAGCAGAAACAGAGAGAGACAGAGAGACAGATCCAATCTCGGAGGGGCTCTCGCCCCTCCCATGCCATGGAGGCCATGGACCAGAGGGGAAACCCTTCTCCCATCTAGGGAGGAGGTGTAATGAAGAAGAAGGAGGGGGGCTCTCTCCCCCTCGCTTCCGGTGGCGCCGGAGTGCCACCGGGGGCCATCATCATCACCGCAATCTTCACCAACAACTTCACCGCCATCATCACCAACTCTTCCCCCCTCTATGCAGCGGTGTAACCCCTCTTTTACCCGCTGTAATCTCTACTTAAACATGGTGCTCAATGCTATATATTATTTCCCAATGATGTATGGCTATCCTATGATGTTTGAGTAGATCCGTTTTGTCCTATGGGTTAATTGATGATCGTGATTGGTTTGAGTTGCATGTTTTATTATTGGTGCTGTCCTATGGTGCTCTCCGTGTCGCGCAAGCGTGAGGGATTCCGCTGTAGGGTTTGCAATATGTTCATGATTTGCTTATGGTGGGTGGCGTGAGTGACAGAAGCACAGACCCGAGTAAGTAGGTTGTTTGCGTATGGGATAAAGAGGACTTGATACTTTAATGCTATGGTTGGGTTTTACCTTAATGATCTTTAGTAGTTGCGGATGCTTGCTAGAGTTCCAATCATAAGTGCATATGATCCAAGTAGAGAAAGTATGTTAGCTTATGCCTCTCCCTCAAATAAAATTGCAATAATGATTACCGGTCTAGTTATCGATTGCCTAGGGACAAATAACTTTCTCGTAACAACAAGCTCTCTACTAAAACTAATTTAGTTGTTCTTTTATCTAAACAGCCCCTACTTTTTATTTACGTGCTCTTTATTATCTTGCAAACCTATCCAAAAACACCTACAAAGTACTTCTAGTTTCATACTTGTTCTAGGTAAAGCGAACATCAAGCGTGCATAGAGTTGTATCAGTGGTCGATAGAACTTGAGGGAATATTTGTTCTGCCTTTAGCTCCTCGTTGGGTTCAACACTCTTACTTATCAAAAACTGTTGCGATCCCCTATACTTGTGGGTTATCAAGAATTACATAAACCAAAAGGAATACGTCTATAAGCAAAAGTACCGAAAGGGCATGTAAAAGTAGTCTTTGATTGATCTTTGGCTGACACAGGTATTTGAGACAAACCAGAATAACCATCTAGAAAGCAAAAATGTGTATGTTTGGACAATCTTTCTAGCATTTGATCGATAAAAGGTAAGGGGTAATGATCCTTTTTAGTAGTCTTATTTAATTTGCGGAAATCAATTACCATCCTATAACTTGTAATAATTCTTTGAGGAATCAATTCATCTTTATCATTAGGAACAACAGTAATACCTCCCTTCTTAGGGACACAATGGACAGGGCTTACCCACTTACTATCAGCAACGGGATAAATTATACCTGCCTAGGAGCTTTAGTATCTCCTTTCTTACCACTTCTTTCATTTTAGGATTCGGCCGGCGTTGATGATCACGAACTGGTTTAGCATCTTCTTCCAAATTAATTTTATGTTGACATAGAGTGGGACTAATGCCCTTAAGATCATCAAGAGTATACCCAATAGCAGCACGGTGCTTCTTCAGAGTTTTCAATAATCTCTCTTCTTCATATTCTGAAAGGTTAGCACTAATAATAACAGGATATATCTTCTTTTCATCAAGATAAGCATATTTAAGAGTATCAGGTAATGGTTTAAGCTCAAACACGGGATCACCCTTGGGTGGAGGAGGATCCCCTAGGATTTCAACAGGCAAGTTGTGTTTCAGAATAGGTCCCTGTTTAAAGAATACTTCATCTATTTCCCTTCTTTCATTCATAATACATATCATTTTCATGGTCTAGCAAATATTGTTCTAAAGGATCAGTAGGAGGCACAGCAATAGAAGCAAGACCAATAATTTCATCTTTACTAGGAAATTCTTCATCACGGGGTTGTCTACGAAACTTAGCAAAATTAAACTCATGAGACATTGATACGTCTCCAACGTATCTATAATTTTTGATTGCTCCATGCTATATTATCTACTGTTTTGGACTATATTGGGCTTTATTTTCCACTTTTATATTATTTTTGGGACTAACCTATTAACCGGAGGCCCGCCCAGAATTGCTGTTTTTTTGCCTATTTCAGTGTTTCGAAGAAACAGAATATCAAACGGAGTCCAAACGGAATAAACCTTTCTGGAACGTGATTTTCTTCCCGAATATGACCCAGGAGACTTGGACCCTCGCCAAGGAAGCTTCGAGGTGGGCACGAGGTAGGGGGGCACGCCCTATACCCCCAGGCGCGCCCCCCACCCTCGTGGGCCCACCGAAGCTCCACCGACGTACTTCTTCCTCCTATATATACCTACGTACCCCCAAACGAACAGGACGGAGCCAAAAACCTAATTCCACTGCCGCAACTTTTGTATCCACGAGATCCCATCTTGGGGCCTGTTCCGGAGCTCCGCCGGAGAGGGCCGTCATCACGGAGGGCTTCTACATCATCATAGCCTCTTGATGAAGTGTGAGTAGTTTACCTCAGACCTTCGGGTCCATAGTTAGTAGCTAGATGGCTTCTTCTCTCTTTTTGGATCTCAATACAAAGTTCTCCCCCTCTCTCGTGGAGATCTATTCGATGTAATCTTTCTTTTTGCGGTGTGTTTGTTGAGACCGATGAATTGTGGGTTTATGATCAAGTCTATCTATGAATAATATTTGAATCTTCTCTGAATTCTTTTATGTATGATTGGTTATCTTTGCAAGTCTCTTCGAATTATCCGTTTGGTTTGGCCAACTAGATTGGTAGTTCTTGCCATGGGAGAAGTGCTTAGCTTTGGGTTCGATCTTGCGGTGTCCTTTCCCAGTGACAGAAGGGGCAGCAAGGCACGTATTGTATCGTTGCCATCGAGGATAACAAGATGGGGTTTATTTCATATTGCATGAATTTATCTCTCTACATCATGTCATCTTGCTTAAAGCGTTACTCTGTTTTTAACTTAATACTCTAGATGCATGCTGGATAGCGGTCGATGAGTGAGTAATAGTAGTAGATGCAGAATCGTTTTGGTCTACTTGTCACGGACGTGATGCCTATATACATGATCATGCCTAGATATTCTCATAACTATGCTCAATTCTATCAATTGCTCAACAGTAATTTGTTCACCCACCGTAGAATACTTATGCTCTTGAGAGAAGCCACTAGTGAAACCTATGGCCCCCGGGTCTATTCTCATCATATCAATCTCCATCACTTTAATCTTGCTTTGCTTTTTTACTTTGCTTTTTACTTTTACTTTGCATCTTTATACCAAAAATACCAAAAATATTATATCTATCAGATCTCACTCTCGTAAGTGACCGTGAAGGGATTGACAACCCCTAATCGTTGGTTGCGAGTAGCTATCGTTTTGTGCAGGTACGAGGGACTTGAGCGTGGCCTCCTACTGGATTGATACCTTGGTTCTCAAAAACTGAGGGAAATACTTACGCTACTCTGCTGCATCATCCTTTCCTCTTCGGGGAAATCCAACGCAAGCTCAAGAGGTAGCAAGAAGAATTTCTGGCGCCGTTGCCAGGGAGTCTACGCAAAAAGTCAACATACCAAGTACCCATCACAATCCCTATCTCTCACATTACATTAGTTGCCATTTGCCTCTCGTTTTCCTCTCCCCCACTTCACCCTTGCCGTTTTATTCGCCCTCTCTTTCCCAATCTCCTTCTCCTTCTCCGCCTCTCTTTTCCGTTTGCCTTTTTCTCGCTTGCCTTTTTGTTTGCTCGTGTGTTGGATTGCTTGTTTGTCGCGATGGCTCAAGATACTACCAAATTGCGTGACTTCACCAATACCAATAATAATGATTTCCTTAGCACTCCGATTGCTCCTCTTGCCAATACTGAATCTTGTGAAATCAATACTGCTTTGTTGAATCTTGTTATGAAAGATCAATTCGCCGGCCTTCCTAGTGAAGATGCCGCTACTCATCTGAATAGCTTCGTTGATTTATGTGATATGCAAAAGAAAAAAGATGTCGATAATGATGTCGTTAAATTGAAGCTATTTCCTTTTTCGCTTAGAGATCGTGCTAAAGCTTGGTTTTCGTCTTTGCCTAAAAATAGTATTGATTCTTGGAACAAGTGCAAAGATGCTTTTATCTCTAAGTATTTCCCTCCCGCTAAGATCATCTCTCTTAGAAACGATATTATGAACTTTAAGCAACTTGATCATGAACATGTTGCACAAGCTTGGGAGAGAATGAAATTAATGATACGTAATTTCCCTACTCATGGTTTGAATTTGTGGATGATTATACAAAAATTTTATGCCGGATTGAATTTTGCTTCTAGAAATCTTTTAGATTCGGCCGCGGGAGGCACTTTTATGGAAATCACTTTAGGAGATGCTACTAAACTCCTAGATAATATTATGGTTAATTATTCTCAATGGCATACTGAAAGATCTTCTAATAAAAAAGTGCATGCGATAGAAGAAATCAATGTTTTGAGTGGAAAGATGGATGAACTTATGAAATTATTTGCTACTAAGAGTGTTTCTTCTGATCCTAATGATATGCCTTTGTCTACTTTGATTGAGAATAACAATGAATCTATGGATGTGAATTTTGTTGGTAGGAATAATTTTGGTAACAACGCTTATAGAGGGAATTTTAATCCTAGGCCATATCCTAGTAATCCTTCTAATAATTATGGGAATTCCTACAACAACTCTTATGGAAATTATAATAAGATGCCCTCTGAATTTGAGAATAGTGTTAAAGAGTTTATGAATTCACAAAAGAATTTTAATGCTTTGCTTGAAGAGAAATTGCTTAAAGTATATGATTTGGCTAGAAACATTGATAGAATTTCTCTTGAGATTGATTCTTTAAAGATTAGATCTATTCCTCCTAAGCATGATATCAATGAGTCTCTCAAATCCATGAGAATTTCCATTGATGAGTGCAAGGAAAGAACCGCTAGGATGCGTGCTTCCAAAGATGCCTTTATTAAAGCGTGTTCTTCCAATTCCTATGAAAATCAAGATGAAGATCTAAAATTTATTGATGTGTCCCCTATTAAATCTTTGTTTGCAATATGATCTTGATGAAACTGAATATGATCTTCCTTTACCTAGAAGGCGTTCTAAAAATTCGGAAGTATTTAGATCTTAATGATGAAATTGATGAAAGTGGGATTGAAAGAAATAAAAATCTAGATGTTGCTAAACCCACTATATTGGATTTCAAGGAATTTAATTATGAAAGTTGCTCTTTAATTGATTGTATTTCCTTGTTGCAATCCGTGCTAAATTCTCCACATGCTTATAGTCAACATAAAGCCTTCACCGAACATATTGTTGATGCCTTGATGCAATCTTATGAAGAAAAACTTGAGTTGAAAGTTTCTATCCCTAGAAAAACTCTATGATGAGTGGGAACCAACTATTAAAATTAAAATTAAAGATCATGAGTTTTATGCTTTGTGTGATTTGGGTGCTAGTGTCTCCACTATCCCCAAAACTTTGTGTGATTTGCTAGATTTCCGCAATTTTGATGATTGCTCTCTAAACTTGCATCTTGCGGATTCTAACTATTAAGAAACCTATGGGAAGGATTAATGATGTTCTTATTGTTGCAAATAGGAATTATGTGCCCATAGATTTCATTGTTCTTGATATAGATTGCAATCCTTCTTGCCCTATTATTCTTGGTAGACCTTTCCTTAGAACGGTTGGTGCGATTATTGATATGAAGGAAGGGAATATTAGATTTCAATTTCCATTAAAAAAGGGCATGGAACACTTTCCAAGAAAGAAAATAAAATTGCCATATGAAACTATCATGAGAGCCACTTATGGATTGCCTACCAAAGATGGCAATACCTAGATCTATCCTCGCTTTTATGCCTAGCTAGGGGCGTTAAACGATAGCGCTTGTTGGGAGGCAACCCAATTTTATTTTTATTCCTTGCTTTTTGCTCCTGTTTAGTAATAAATAAATTATTTAGCCTCTGTTTTGGTTGTGTTTTTGTGTTTAATTAGTGTTTGTGAAAGCACAAGTGCTCCCTAGGTGGTTTTGATAATTGATGACAACATATCTCTTGTTGGACTAACATTTCTATCTAGCATGTTTCAGATAAGTTCAACAATGGAGTGGCATGGACTAAAGGTTGTGGGAACTCCTTCAAGATGCTAAGGACAAAGGATTGGCTAAAGCTTCAAGCTCAAGACTCTTCATTTTACATTTTAGTGATCCAAGATCACATTGAGTCCATAGGAAAAGCCAATACTATCAAGGAGGGATGAGGTGTTGCTTAATGAGCCTCTTGCTTCATGTGCTTAATGATATGCTCCAAAATCCTCAGCTACTTTCCCACTTCCACATATGACCTAAACCCTAAGCCAAACTCGGTCCTACCGATTCTTCCTATCCGGCGCCACCGAGTTTCACTTGTCATAAGCCACTGCCAAACCCTAGCAATTCGGTTCTACCGATAAGGATCTCGGTCTCACCGAGATGGGATTGCAAACTCTCTGTTACCTATTGCAATATTCTCGGTCCCACCGAGATATGCAATCGGTCCCACCGAGATTGCAATGTAAACTCAGTGTTTCCCCTTTGTAACTTTTCGGTCTCACCGAGTTCCACTCGGTCTCACCGAAAGAGCAAATCGGTCCCACCGAGTTTGCCTGACCAACTCTCTGGTTAGCTAATTACCAAATTCGGTCTCACCGAGTTTGTGTAATCGGTCTCACCGAGATTACGTTATGCCCAAACCCTAACCATATCGGTCCTACCGAGTTGCATGTCAGTCCCACCGAAAATCTCTAACGGTCACTAGGTTTACATTTTCGGTCCGACCGAGTTTATTGATTCGGTCCCACCGAGATTGGAAAACTGTGTAACGGTTGGATTTTGTGTGGAGGCTATATATACCCCTCCACCTCCTTCTCATTCGATGAGAGAGCCATCAGAACACACACACCATTCCAACTCATATGTTCTGAGAGAGAACCACCTACTCATGTGTTGAGACCAAGACATTCCATTCCTACCATATGAATCTTGATCTCTAGCCTTCCCAAGTTGCTTTCCACTCAAATCTTCTTTCCACCAAATCCAAATCCTATGAGAGAGAGTTGAGTGTTGGGGAGACTATCATTTGAAGCACAAGAGCAAGGAGTTCATTACCTACACACCATTTGTTACTTCTTGGAGAGTGGTGTCTCCTAGATTGGCTAGGTGTCACTTGGGAGCCTCCGACAAGATTGTGGAGTTGAACCAAGGAGTTTGTAAGGGCAAGGAGATCGCCTACTTCGTGAAGATCTACCGCTAGTGAGGCAAGTCCTGTGTGGGCGATGGCCATGGTGGGATAGACAAGGTTGCTTCTTCGTGGACCCTTTGTGGGTGGTTGCTTCTTCGTGGACCCTTTTGGGTGGTTGCTTCTTCGTGGACCCTTCGGGTGGACCCTGTGGATCGCGCAACCGTTACCCTTGGGTGGAGCCCTGTGTGGACTCGCGCAACCATTACCCTTCGTGGGTTGAAGTCTCCATCAACGTGGATGTAGGATAGCACCACCTATCCGAACCACGGGAAAACATCCGTGTCTCCAATTGCGTTTGATTCTCCAAACCCTTCCCTTTACATTCTTGCAAGTTGCATGCTTTACATTCCGCTGCTCATATACTCTTTGCATGCTTGCTTGATATGTATTGTGTGTATTGAAATTGTGCCTAAACTCCACTTAAACCGAAAAAGATTAAAAATTGCTACTTTTGCACTAAGTGTCTAATCACCCCCCCTCTAGACACATCAACTTCTAATCCTACAAGTGGTATCAGAGCTTTGGTCTCCATTGCCTTGGTTTAATCACCATTGGAGGAAGATGGATGTGTCTACATTAGGGAGTCTTAGACATAGAGTGCCTATTCTTGAGGGAGAGTATTTTCATGAGTGGAAAAATGAGATGCTTGTAATCTTCAATCAATATCATTGAACAAGTATATTGCTAGCCCTTGTGCACCCCATATTGATCCCTTGCATCCTACCCTAGATGAAGATATTGACATGATTCGCAATCTTTAGAACTATTGAGCTCATCATTAGAGGATTGCCCAAAAATTTGATTGCTAGTTTGCCTACTCACAATTGTGCCTATACCATATGGAAATTTCTTGAGGAACGATTTCCCGATTATTCCTTGAAAACTTTGGATGAAATTCTCCATAAATCTATTGCCTTGAGTAAGATGAACTCTAGTGATCCTAGTTTTGGTAAATGTCTTTTTGAACTTGCCAATCTTAAGCATGCTAAAGGAGATGTTGGAATCATTAATGATATCATATTCAAAGCTATAAGAATTCATAAAAGTAACCACTTTGATCATTTATCTAATGAATTACCCTCTCTAGGAAATGATGAGTCACAAGATCATGATGAACATGAATATTATGATGATGATGATAGTGACTTCGATCTTGATGATGCAATGAGACATTTTGGTCTTATGGCAAATCTTCGAGGATATGAATCAGGAGGAAAGGAATGGGTTCTTGATAGTGGATGTACTGATCATATGACCGGAGATGAAGAGATGTTTCGTGAGCTCGCTGAAAACAACGGCCCTCGAAAATATGTCACCTTTGGTGATAATTCAAAGGGTAAAGTGGTTGGCCTTGGTAAGGTGGCCATCTCACATGATAGTTCCATTCAAAATTTATGCTCGTTGAATCTCTTGGCTACAACTTACTTTCAGTATCTAGACTTGCTGATTTCGGTTTGAATGTCCTATTTACTGAGGTAGATTGCCAAGTATTTCGTCGAGACAATCATAAAATGGTCTTTACAGGTATGCATAGAGGTGATCTTTACATTGTCGATTTCTCTAAAAAGGCACAACCTAAAACTTGCTTTGTTGCTAAATCCTCAAAAGGTTGGTTGTGGCATAGACGACTAGGTCACGTTGGCATGAGAAACCTTGACAAGCTTATTAAAGGAAATCATATCCTTGGAATTAATGATGTCATATTTGATAAGGATAGACTTTGCAGTGCTTGTCAAGCAGGTAAACAGGTTGGAGGAAGACATCCCGTGAAGAACATCATGACCACAAGGAGACCACTCGAGCTGCTTCACATGGATCTTTTTGGTCCCAATGCCTACAAGAGTCTCGGTGGAAATTCTTTTGGTCTAGTTATAGTTGATGATTTTTCAAGATTTACATGGGTGTTCTTTCTTAATGACAAGTCGCAGGTCCAGAAGATCTTCAGAAACTTCGCTAGGAAGGCCCAAAATCAGTTTGATCGTGAAGATCAAGAAGGTTTTAGAGTGACAACGGAAACGAGTTCAAGAACGCAAATGTGGGACACCTTTCTTGACGAAGAAGGGATTTCACACGAGTTCTCGGCTACGTACACACCTCAACAAAATGGAGTTGTTGAGAGGAAGAACCGGACGCTCATCGAAATGGCAAGAACGATGCTTGATGAATACAAGACGCCAAAGCACTTTTGGGCAGAAGCGGTTGAGACAGCTTGTCACGCACAAATCGCTTCTTCACAATGCTACTCGGCAAGACGGCATATGAGCTCACCTGGTAACAAACCCCAAGTTGGATACTTTCGAGTATTCAGCTCAAAGTGCTACATTCTTGATAAGCATCGTCGTTCAAAGTTTGCTCCTAAATCTCATGAAGGTTTTCTACTTGGTTATGGCTCAAACTCTCACACTTACCGTGTCTACAACAATTTCACCCGA
>NC_053022.1:212629813-212666656 GCF_003073215.2 Triticum urartu | reverse complement strand
TGAGCCCCGGTTCTAAGGCTGTAAAGCATGCCGCACTGAACGAGGGAGTAATCATCAGCACGTGTCTGCCAAGCGTTCATAACATCTTGTTCCGCAGGGAGAACAGGTGCCTCACCTAGCGGTGCTTCTAGGACATAATCTTTCTTTGCAGCTATGAGGATGATCCTCAGGTTCCGGACCCAGTCCGTATAATTGCTGCCATCGTCTTTCAGCTTGGTTTTCTCTAGGAACGCGTTGAAGTTGAGGACAACGTTGGCCATTTGATCTACAATACATGTTGTAAAGATTTTAGACTAAGTTCATGATAATTAAGTTCATCTAATCAAATTATTCAATGAACTCCCACTCAGATAGACATCCCTCCAGTCATCTAAGTATAACATGATCCGAGTTAACTAGGCCGTGTCCGATCATCACGTGAGACGGACTAGTCAACATCGGTGAACATCTTCATGTTGATCGTATCTTCTATACGACTCATGCTCGACCTTTCGGTCTTCTGTGTTCCGAGGCCATGTCTGTACATGCTAGGCTCGTCAAGTCAACCTAAGTGTTTGCATGTGTAAATCTGTCTTACACCCGTTGTATGTGAACGTTGGAATCTATCACACCCGATCATCACGTGGTGCTTCGAAACAACGAACTGTCGCAACGGTGCACAGTTAGGGGGAACACTTTCTTGAAATTATTATGAGGGATCATCTTATTTACTACCGTCATTCTAAGTAAACAAGATGCAAAAACATGATAAACATCACATGCAATCAAATAATAATAGTGACATGATATGGCCAATATCACATAGCTCCTTTGATCTCCATCTTGGGGCTCCATGATCATCTTGTCACCGGCATGACACCATGATCTCCATCATCATGATCTCCATCATCGTGTCTCCATGAAGTTGCTCGCCAACTATTACTTCTACTACTATGGCTAACACGTTTAGCAATAAAGTAAAGTAATTTACATGGCGTTTCTCAATGACACGCAGGTCATACAAAAAATAAAGACAACTCCTATGGCTCCTGCCGGTTGTCATACTCATCGACATGCAAGTCGTGATTCCTATTACAATAGCATGAACATCACATATATATCATTCATCATTCATCACAACTTTGGCCATATCACATCACAAACACTTGCTGCAAAAACAAGTTAGACGTCCTCTAATTGTTGTTGCAAGTTTTACGTGGCTGCAATAGGGTTCTAGCAAGAACGTTTTCTTACCTACGTGAAAGCCACAACGTGATTTGTCAACTTCTATTTACCCTTCATAAGGACCCTTTTCATCGAATCCGCTCCAACTAAAGTGGGAGAGACAGACACCCGCCAGCCACCTTATGCAACTAGTGCATGTTAGTCGGTGGAACCGGTCTCACGTAAGCGTACGTGTAAGGTTGGTCCGGGCCGCTTCATCCCACAATACTGCTGAAGCAAAATAAGACTAGTAGCGGCAAGAAAGTTGACAACATCTACGCCCACAACAAATTGTGTTCTACTCGTGCAAAGAGAACTACGCATAGACCTAGCTCATGATGCCACTGTTGGGGAACGTTGCAGAAAACAAAAATTTTCCTACGGTTTCACCAAGATCCATCTATGAGTTCATCTAGCAACGAGTGATCGGATTGCATCTACATACCTTTGTAGATCACGCGCGGAAGCGTTCAAAGAACGGGGATGAGGAAGTCGTACTCGACGTGATCCAAATCACCGGAGATCCTAGCGCCGAACGGACGGCACCTCCGCGTTCAACACACGTACGGTCAGCGTGACATCTCCTCCTTCTTGATCCAGCAAGGGGAAGGAGAGGTTGATGAAGATCCAGCAGCACGACGGCGTGGTGGTGGATGCAGGGGTCACCGCAGCAGGGCTTCGCCGTTCTACTGCGAGAGGGAGAGGTGTAGCAGGGGAGAGGGAGGCGCCAAGACTCAAGGGTGCGGCTGCCCCTCCCTCCCCCCTTTATATAGGCCCCCTAGGGGGTGCGCCGGCCCTAGGAGATGGGATCTCCTAGGGGGCGGCGGCCAAGGGGTGGAGTGCCCCCCAAGCCAGGTGGGGCGCCCCCCACCCTAGGGTTCCCAACCCTAGGCGCATGGGGTGGGCCAAGGGGGGCGCACCAGCCCACTATGGGCTGGTTCCCCTCCCCACTTTAGCCATGGGGCCCTCCGGGATGGGTGGCCCCACCCGGTGGACCCCCGGGACCCTTCCGGTGGTCCCGGTACAATACCGGTGACCCCCGAAACTCTCCCGATGGCCGAAACTGCACTTCCTATATATAATTCTTCACCTCCGGACCATTCCGGAACTCCTCGTGACGTCCGGGATCTCATCCGGGACTCCGAACAACTTTCGGGTTACTGCATATTCATATCTCTACAACCCTAGCGTCACCGAACCTTAAGTGTGTAGACCCTACGGGTTCGGGAGACATGTAGACATGACCGAGATGGCTCTCCGGTCAATAACCAACAGCGGGATCTGGATACCCATGTTGGCTCCCACATGCTCCTCGATGATCTCATCGGATGAACCACGATGTCGAGGATTCAAGCAACCCCGTATACAATTCCCTTTGTCAATCGGTACGTTACTTGCCCGAGATTCGATCGTCGGTATCCCAATACCTCGTTCAATCTCGTTACCGGCAAGTCACTTTACTCGTACCGTAATGCATGATCCCGTGACCAGACACTTGGTCACTTTGAGCTCATTATGATGATGCATTACCGAGTGGGCCCAGAGATACCTCTCCGTCATACGGAGTGACAAATCCCAGTCTTGATCCGTGTCAACCCAACAGACACTTTCGGAGATACCCGTAGTATACCTTTATAGTCACCCAGTTACGTTGTGACGTTTGGTACACCCAAAGCACTCCTACGGTATCCGGGAGTTACACGATCTCATGGTCTAAGGAAAAGATACTTGACATTGGAAAAACTCTAGCAAACGAACTATACGATCTTGTGCTATGTTTAGGATTGGGTCTTGTCCATCACATCATTCTCCTAATGATGTGATCTCGTTATCAATGACATCCAATGTCCATAGTCAGGAAACCATGACTATCTGTTGATCAACGAGCTAGTCAACTAGAGGCTTACTAGGGACATGTTGGTGTCTATGTATTCACACATGTATTACGATTTCCGGATAACACAATTATAGCATGAATAAAAGACAATTATCATGAACAAGGAAATATAATAATAATCCTTTTATTATTGCCTCTAGGGCATATTTCCAACACATAGATCCCTCAGATCAAGCCCACCAAAACTGACCTTTAAAGGTCATACCAGGTGTAGAAAGCCAACTGTACAGCTCAGTCACACTGGAAGTGGTCTTCGGATCTCCGGATAACTTCCGAAGCGAGGAGTTAATCTTCGACATAGTCCCGTTCCGTAGTGGCTATCACGCACTGCTCGGGCGAACCGCATTCGCAAAATTCAACGCGGTACCGCACTATGCATACCTCAAGCTCAAGATGCCAGGCCCTAGAGGAGTAATCACGGTCAATGGGAACACTGAACGCTCCCTCCGAACGGAGGAGCACACGGCAGCGCTCGCAGCAGAAGTACAAAGCAGCCTCTCTAGGCAGTTCTCCAGTTCGGCCTTCAAAAAGCCGGACACTGTCAAGCGCGCCCGAGTACCCTACAACAAGACCGCCTGGCACGTTCTGAGCTAGCGTAGCAATGCGGCCCCAACCCTAGCCCTCGCGATATAGCGAAACCAGTGCTTCGCGTACATAACTACGCTCTTGAAATACCATGGGCACAGGGGAAGGGGCACTATCACGGCACGCCCGAAATACGGCTTAAACCGCACCAGGGGCTGCCGGATTCCTTTTTTTCTTTTTTTCTCTTACTCTCAGGACTCCATACTTCGGATGACCCGTTCGGCAATTCAACTGCCGCACAAACGATGCAAGATCCAGGAAAGCAGACAAGCCACGCCGCATTATGGAACTCCCAGGTGGTCTCTATTGCGAGCAGTATACCTGTTTTTTAATACAATTCCGCGGCCTGCCCCTGGCCAGGACATGTTAAATAGTCCAATTTCTTTTGCTTATCGCACTATTTGTATCGTTCCGCTTTCATAGCAGCCTTTCTATAAACAATGCATAGCTTTTTGTCTATTTTTTGCATTATCCTCTTTTATTATATATGTTTATTAATAACATGTTGCATCCGTACACTGTGGTACGGCAAAAATACGCCAGGGGCTTCAGTACCCATCAATATGGCGTGAGAAGTCCGTACACTTTCACAAGTGCGGCACCCCGAACTTATAGCACTATATGCATCGGCTCCGAATCATGATTTGGGTCAATAGTTGGGTTTGCCCGGCTCCTATGTTTTGGTGCCTTACGTTCCGCTATATCGGCTAAGGTAGCACTAGGAGAACTACTGCGATTGTGCCCCAGTTGAGCTGGGCTGAGCACCTCAGTAGAGAAAGCTAAAACTGACTGTCATGATGAGGCGAGAGACCGGTCGCTGTTCGAGAGGTTTTTCGAGTCCTTAAAGACTTATGCCGCTTCGAGCGAGGAACCGGCTTTGTCCGGCCAAGGCGTGGATAGCGCCCCGAACTCGGTCTTCCGAATACTAGGGGCTTCGCCGAAATTTAAAATTATAGAGTTCTATGGCTAAGTGAGAGTGTTCAAGCATTATAGTCCGATTGCCTTGTTCGTTGTGCTGAGCGCCTCCCTCGATGGACCCAATCATGGGAAAAAGAGCGCTCAGGTTTATCCCGAACACCCCAGCACTAGTGGCATGGGGGCAGAAGCCGACGACTGGCCATCTCTCAATTTTTTGATAAACGGCCGCACAGAAAGTAATATTTTAAATTCAAGCATTGCTTAGCGCATATGAACAAGTTTTCAGCGCACAGGATAACACGAGCGAGTTCATTCAAAAATTACATCCTTGGTGCATTCATCCGCCATAAGGCGGGCACCGCCAGAACATCCTTGTAATAGTTCTCGGGCTTGCGATGCTCCTTCCCCGGCGGCGGCCCGTCCCTCACAAGCTTCTCACCGTCCAGCTTACCCCAGTGCACCTTTGCACGGGCAAGGGCCCTACGGGCACCTTCGATGCAGACGGAGCGCTTGATGACCTCGAGCCTTGGACAAGCCTCCACCAGCCGCCGCACCAGTCCGAAGTAGCTCCCAGGCAGGGCCTCTCCAGGCCACAGCCGAACTATGAAGCCCTTCAGGGCCTGTTCGGCCGCCTTGTGGAGCTCGACCAGCTGCTTCAGCTGGTCGCTCAAGGGCACAGGGTGTCCGGCCTCAGCGTACTGAGACCAGAACACCTTCTCCGTCGAGCTGCCTTCCTCGGCTCGGTAGAATGCGGCGGCATCGGATACGCTGCGGGGAAGATCTGCGAATGCCCCTGGAGAGCTCCGGATTCGGGTAAGTAACAAGTAGTTTACTTTTATATGTCTGCTTTGCATAGAGAATGCCTTACCCGCCGCTATCTTTTTCACCGCATCCAATTCCTGGAGGGCCTTCTGGGCTTCGGCCTTGGCAGATTTGGCAGTTTTAAGGGCCGCAGCAAGCTCGGACGCTCGCGTCTTCGAGTCGAGCTCCAAACTCTCATGTTTTTTCATGAGAGCCTGAAGCTCTTGCTGCACCTCGCCGACCTGCGCCTCAAATTTCTCCCGCTCGGTGCGCTCCGTGGCCGCTCTCTTCTTGGCCTCGGACAGCGCCTGCTTGAGGGTCGCCACCTCAGTTGTGGCCCCTACAATAAGCAGTATACTCCTGTCATTTTTTGCAATTGCGTCTTCTTATAGGCATTTTTTCTATAAGGTATCTCTTACCTTCTTTCTCCTCGAGCTGCCGTTTGGCAAGGCCGAGCTCTTGCTCGGTCCGCTCGAGGCCCTGCTTCAGGGCACCCACCTCCGCAGTCAGTGCGGCGGTGGCCAGCAGCGAAGCCTGCATACGTATATTGACTCCTTTTTAGTTAGACTCCTGCGATATTTAATAGATCCTCTATTCGGCTTTTCTTTCCGAACGCCAAACAGAGCATCAGGGGCTACTGTCTATGCGGTAATATTTTTACATATTTCTACTTACCTCGAAGCCTGTTAGAAGGCTAGCACAAGCTTCAGTCAGTCCGCTTTTGGCGGACCGAACCTTCTGGACCACCGTACTCATGATGGTACGGTGCTCCTCGTCGATGGAGGCGCCCTTAAGCACCTCCAGCAGATTGTCCGGCGCCTCCGGTTGGACGGAGGACGCCGGCTCAATAGGCTTGCTCCTCTTGGCAGGAGTTCGCCTGCCGCGGTCCGGAACCGTTGATGATTCCGGCGCGGTGTCCGGCTTAAAGCCGGACTTGGAGCCCTGGGGGGTCTTGTCCCCTTTACTCCTGGAGTCCGGGAGGTCGCCTCGCGGCTCCTCCTGGACCACCTCCTCTTGCCCCGGAGCTTGTCGCGACGCCACTTCGGCGTCATCCGCAGCACAGGGGGAGGCAGCGGGCGGAACTGAATTCACGTCCGATGAATCCAGGGAGCCGCTCGACGACTCGTCGAGCCCGTCCTTGGGCGGGCTGCATGATTATATTCGACATTAGGGAAAGCTGCGCAACAAAAGGAATATCATGAGTTACTCTGGTATCCGAACACTTACGATTTCGCCGGACGCTTGGCCCTGTCCGGCCACTCCTCTTCGTCCTCGTCGGCGTCGGGGGCGTAGTCCGGCGGAGGGGTTTTCCTCTTCTTGGACCCTTCGGCCTCCCCTACTAGGGCGGCCTTCCTCTTCTTTCCTCCCCCCGCTGGAGGGGGAGAGGTCTCTTCTTCCTCCTCCTCGTCTTCACGGGAGGAGTGCGTCTCGGACTCATCGGACGACGAGTCCGACACCACCATATGCCGGGAACTCTTTCGAGTCCCCGTGGCCTTCTTCTTCTTGGCCTTCTTCTCCGGCACCACATAAGGTGCCGGAACCAGCAGCTTCACTAGGAGAGCAGGGGCTGGGTCTTCGGGCAAGGGAGCCGGACAGTTAATCAGTCCGGACTTCGCCTGCCAATCCTGTCAAAGGTGAGGGAGTTTAGATCCCGCATAGAGTCAAACTATGAAGAAAACTTAACATCCTGTAAAAGATGAAAATATTTTACCTCGCCAGCAGGACGCTGCGAGCTGAATCCGGTCTTCGGAGGCGGATGTGGGAGCCTCGGCGCCTTTGGTTAGCCCCTTCCAGACATCTTCGTACGTCGTGTCGAAGAGCCTGCTCAGAGTTCGGTGCTGCGCCGGGTTGAACTCCCACAAATTGAAGTCCCGTTCTTGACACGGAAGGATCCGGGACGAGCATGACCTGGACTACGTTGACAAGCTTGAGCTGCTTGTTCACCAGGGACTGGATGCATTTTTGCAGTCCGGTCACCTCTTCTTCGTCGCCCCACGACAAGCCCGTCTCCTTCCAGGACGTGAGCCGCGTAGGGGGTCCGGATCGGAATTCAGGGGCTGTGATCCACTTCGGATCGTGGCTCGGTGATGTAAAACCACCCTGACTGCCACCCCTTCAAGGTCTCCACAAAGGAGCCCTCGAGCCATAGGACGTTGGCTATTTTGCCCGCCATGGCACCTCCGCACTCCGCCTGGTTGCCGCGCACCACCTTTGGCTTGACGTTGAAGGTCTTGAGCCAGAGGCCGAAATGGGGGCGGATGCAGAGGAAAGCCTCGCACACGACGATAAACGCCGAGATATTGAGGATGAAGTTCGGGGCCAGATCGTGGAAATCTAGGCCATAGTAGAACATGAGCCCGCGGACAAATGGGTGGAGAGGAAAACCCAGTCCGCGGAGGAAGTGGGGAAGAAATACTACCCTCTCATGGGGCCTTGGGGTGGGGAGAAGCTGCCCCTCCTCAGGAAGCCGGTGCGCGATGTCTTTGGACAGGTATCCGGCCTTCCTTAGCCTTTTGACATGGCCCTCCGTGACGGAGGAGACCATCCACTTGCCTCCCGCTCCGGACATTGTTGGAGAAGGTTGAGGTAGGAAGTGCGGGCTTGGGCGCTGGAGCTCGGGTGCGCAGAAGATGGATAGGCAAAGGAGGAAGAAGGCGTAGGTAAAAAGGTGGATCCTTATCCCCTTATATGAGCGGATGCGACTATGCGTCCCCACCAGCCTAGTAAAACTCGCTTGCCTCCCAAGCGCCGTGATAAATGGCGCGGTTGGGTTACCCACGTCCGTATTGATGAGAATCCCGTAAATGGGGGACACGATCTCTGCTTTGACAAGACGTGCCAAGGAAACCGCCTCGCAAAACACGCTGAGGTGGAAAAGTGAAAACGATTCGAATAAAGGCTTGGCCATAGTGTGATGTCACGCTGCGGAATACGTCAGCAGATTACATTTGTGTTAATATTATTCTCTCTGTGGCAATACGTGGAAACTTATTTTGCAGAGCCGGACACTACTCTTGGTGTTTACAATCTTTTATGAAGAATTTGGAGGAGGAACCCGCCTTGCAATGCCGAAGACAATCTACGCGCCGGGCTCGTCGTCATTGAAGCCTGGTTCAGGGGCTACTGAGGGAGTCCTGGATTAGGGGGTGTTCGGGTAGCCGGACTATACCTTCAGCCGGACTCCAGGACTATGAAGATACAAGATTGAAGACTTCGTCCCGTGTCCGGATGGGACTTTCCTTGGCGTGGAAGGCAAGCTTGGCGATGCGGATATTCAAGATCTCCTACCATTGTAACCGACTTTGTGTAACCCTAACCCTCTCCGGTGTCTATATAAACCGGAGGGTTTTAGTCCGTAGGACAACTTCATCATACAACAATCATACCATAGGCTAGCTTCTAGGGTTTAGCCTCCTTGATCTCGTGGTAGATCTACTCTTGTACTACCCATATCATCAATATTAATCAAGCAGGACGTAGGGTTTTACCTCCATCAAGAGGGCCCGAACCTGGGTAAAACATCGTGTTCCTTGCCTCCTGTTACCATCCGGCCTAGACGCACAGTTCGGGACCCCCTACCCGAGATCCGCCGGTTTTGACACCGACACGCGTTGTTCGGCGCTTAGATCAGAATCGACCGTGATCTGAATCGCTACGTGTATGACTCCACCAACCGCATTCTTGTAATGCTTCCGCTTAGCGATCTTCAAGGGTATGAAGATGCACTCCCTCTTTCTCGTTGCTAGTGTCTCCTAGATTGATCTTGGTGACACGTAGGAAATTTTTGAATTATTGCTACATTCCCCAACATAATGCACTCTATATGAAAGTTTTTATTATACCCATCTTGGATGCCTATCATATTAGGACTAATGTTATAGCCAAAGCAAATTACCATGCTGTTCTAAAAGACTCTCAAAATAATATAAGTGAAGCATGAGAGATCAATAATTTCAATAAAATAAAACCACCGCCGTGCTCGAAAAAAATATAAGTGAAGCACTAGAGCAAAATTATCTAGCTCAAAAGATATAAGTGAAGCACATAGAGTATTCTAATAAATTCTGAATCATGCGTGTCTCTCCCAAAAGTAAAGACTCAAATCATACAAGACGCTCCAAGCAAAACACATATCAAGTGGTGAATAAAAATATAGCCTCAAGTAAATTTATCGATGGACGAAGGCGAAAGAGGGGATGCCTTCCGGGGCATCCCCAAGCTTAGTCTTCTGGTTGTCCTTGAATTTTATCTTGGGGTGCCTTGGGCATCCCCAATATACCCAAAGGTTCTACTTGGCACAAACACTAATTAAAAGTATAAAACCACATCTAAACAGAGGCTAGATGAATTATTTATTACTAAACAGAATCAAAATCAAGAGAAACAAAAATAAAATTGGGTTGCCTCCCAACAAGCGCTATCGTTTAACGCCCCTAGCTAGGCATAAAAGCAAGGATAGATCTAGGTATTATCATCTTTGGTATGCAATCCATAAGTGGCTCTCATAATAGATTCATAAGGTAATTTAATTTTCTTTCTAGGAAAGTGTTCCATGCCCTTCTTAACGGAAATTGGAATCTAATATTCCCTTCCTTCATATCAATAATTGCACCAATCGTTCTAAGGAAAGGTCTACCAAGAATAATAGGACATGAAGGATTGCAATCTATATCAAGACAATGAAATCTATGGGCACATAATTCCTATTTGCAACAATAAGAACATCATTAATTCTTCCCATAGGTTTCTTAATGGTGGAATCCGCAAGATGCAAGTTTAAAGAACAATCATCAAATTCACGGAAACCTAGCAAATCACACAAAGTTTTAGGAATCGTGGAAACACTAGCACCCAAATCACATAAAGCAAAGCATTCATGATCTTTAATTAATTTTAATAGTAGGTTCCCACTCATCATGAAGTTTTCTAGGGATAGAAACTTCCAATTCAAGCTTTTCTTCATAAGATTGCATTAAAGCATCAACGATATGTTTAGTAAAAGCTTTATTTTGACTATAAGCATGCGGAGAATTTAGCACGGATTGCAACAAGGAAATACAATCTATTAAAGGCAATTATCATAATTAAATTCCTTGAAATCCAAGATAGTGGGTTCATTGCTATTTAAAGTTTTGACCTCTCCAATCCCACTTTTATCAATTTTTGCATCAAGATCTAAAAACTCTGAATCATTGGGACGCCTTCTAACTAAAGTTGACTCATCTCCAGTCCCATCATTATCAAGATTCATATTGCAAAACAAAGATTTAATAGGGGACACATCAATAACTTTTAGATCTTCATCATTATTATCATGGAAACTAGAAGAACACGCTTTCACAAAGCAATTTTTTTAGCACGCATCCTAGCGGTTCTTTCTTTGCACTCATCAATGGAAATTCTCATAGCTTTGAGAGACTCATTGATATCATGCTTAGGTGGAATAGATCTAAGTTTCAAAGAATCAACATCAAGAGAAATTCTATCCACATTCCTAGCCAACTCATCAATCTTAGACAATTTTTCTTCAATCAAAGCATTGAAACTCTTTTGCAAACTAATAAATTCTTTAATATTAGATTCAAAATCAGAGGGCATCTTATTATAATTTCCATAAGAATTGTTGTAGGAATTACCATAATTATTAGAGGAATTACTAGGAAACGGCCTAGGATTAAAATTACCTCTATATGCGTTATTACCAAAATTGTTCCTACCAACAAAATTCACATCCATAGATTCATTATTATTCTCAATCAAAGTAGACAAAGGCATATCATTAGGATCAGTAGAGACTCTTATTAGCAAACAATTTCATAAGTTCATCCATCTTTCCACTCAAAACATTAATCTCTTCAATTGCATGCACCTTTTTACTAGTAGATCTTTCAGTGTGCCATTGAGAATAATTAACCATAATATTATCTAGGAGTTTGGTAGCTTCTCCTAAAGTGATTTCCATAAAAGTGCCTCCCGCGGCCGAATCTAAAAGATTTCTAGAAGCAAAATTCAATCCGGCATAAAAAAATTGTATAATCATCCATAAATTCAAACCATGTGTAGGGCAATTACGTATCATTAATTTCATCCTCTCCCAAGATTGTGCAACATGTTCATGATCAAGTTGCTTAAAATTCATAATATCGTTTCTAAGAGAGATGATCTTAGCGGGAGGAAAATACTTAGAGATAAAAGCATCTTTGCACTTATTCCATGAATCAATACTATTTTTAGGCAAAGACGAAAACCAAGCTTTAGCACGATCTCTAAGCGAAAACGGAAATAGCTTAAGTTTAACAATATCATTATCCACATCTTTCTTCTTTTGCATATCACACAAATCAACAAAGTTGTTTAGATGGGTAGCGGCATCTTCACTAGGAAGGCCAGAAAACGGATCTTTCATGACAAGATTCAGCAAAGCAAGTATTAATTTCACAAGATTCAGCATCGGTAAGAGGAGCAATCGGAGTGCTAATAAAATCATTATTGTTGGTATTGGCAAAGTCACACAATTTAGTATTATCTTGAGCCATCATGACAAGCAAGCAATCCAACACACAAGCAAACAAGCGAAGAAAAAGCGAATGGAAAGAGGGCGAAGGAAAAGAGGGCGAATAAAACGGCAAGGGTGAAGTGGGGGAGAGGAAAACGAGAGGCAAATGGCAAATAATGTAATGCGAAGGATAAGAGTTGTGATGGGTACTTGGTATGTCTTGACTTGGCGTAGATCTCCCCGGCAACGGCGCCAGAAATCCTTCTTGCTACCTCTTGAGCATGCGTTGGTTTTCCCTTGAAGAGGAAAGGGTGATGCAGCAAAGCAGCGTAAGTATTTCCCTCAGTTTTTGAGAACCAAGGTATCAATCCAGTAGGAGACCACGCACGAGTCACCTCGTACCTACACAAACAAATAAGAACCTCGCAACCAACGCGATAAAGGGGTTGTCAATCCCTTCACAGCCACTTGCAAGAGTGAGATCTGATAGAGATAATAATAATAATAAATAATAATAATAATAATAAGATAAATATTTTTGGTATTTTTATGATATAAATTGAAAGTAAAGATTGCAAAATAAAATAGATTGGAAACTTGTATGATGGAAAATAGACCCGGGGGCCATAGGTTTCACTAGTGGCTTCTCTCAAGATAGCATAAGTATTACGGTGGGTGAACAAATTACTGTCGAGCAATTGATAGAATTGAGCATAGTTATGAGAATATCTAGGTATGATCATGTATATAGGCATCACGTCCGTGACAAGTAGACCGACTCCTGCCTGCATCTACTACTATTACTCCACACATCGACCGCTATCCAGCATGCATCTAGAGTATTAAGTTCATAAGAACGGAGTAATGCTTTAAGCAAGATGACATGATGTAGAGGGATAAACTCATGCAATATGATATAAACCCCATCTTTTTATCCTCGATGGCAACAATACAATACGTGTCGTTTCCCCTACTGTCACTGGGATCGAGCACTGCAAGATTGAACCCAAAGCTAAGCACTTCTCCCATTGCAAGAAAGATCAATCTAGTAGGCCAAACCAAACTGATAATTCAAAGAGACTTGCAAAGATAACCAATCATACATAAAAGAATTCAGAGAAGATTCAAATATTGTTCATAGATACTTGATCATAAACCCACAATTCATCGGAACTCGACAAACACACCGCAAAAAGAGTTACATCGAATAGATCTCCAAGAAGATCGAGGAGAACATGTATTGAGATCCAAAGAGAGAGAAGAAGCCATCTAGCTAATAACTATGGACCCGAAGGTCTGAAGTAAACTACTCACACATCATCGGAGGGGCCATGGAGTTGATGTAGAGGCCTCTGTGATCAATGCCCCCTCCGGCGGAGCTCCCAAAAAGGCCCCGAGATGGGATCTCTTGGGTACAGAAGGTTGCGGCGGTGGAAATAGGTTTCATGGTGCTCTCGATGGTTTGGGTACGTAGGTATATATAGGAGGAAGAAGTAGGTCGGTGGAGCCACGAGGGGCCCACGAGGGTGGAGGGCATGCCCGGGGGGTAGGCGCGCCCCCTGCCTCGTGGCCTCCTCGTTGATTGCTTGACGTCCACTCCAAGTCCTCTGGATCACGTTTGTTCCAAAAATCACGCTCCCGAAGGTTTCATTCCGTTTGGACTCGTTTGATATTCTTTTTCTGCGAAACACTGAAATAGGCAGAAAAACAGCAATTTGGGCTGGGCCTCCGGTTAATAGGTTAGTCCCAAAAATAATATAAAAGTGTATAAATAAGCCCATTAAACATCAAAAACAGAACATATAATAGCATGGAACAATCAAAAATTATAGATACGTTGGAGATGTATCAGGGGCCAGGCCGCGTGTTTTGTTTTGCTATAGCAGTAGCGCGAGTACAGGGAGCGCGCTACTGCTAAGCCCAATATCAGTAGCGCTTTGTCCTGAAAAAATGCTATTGCTAAGGCTAAGCATGTAAAAACATCAAATATATACATTGGTCATCATTGATCTTTTGTGTAGAATCTAAATAGTCAATATGAATCCTCACCATACCTGCATAGGCACAGGCGAAGATTCATATTGCAGCCACAAATCCTACACATACAGTTCAATGAAGACCAAGTGCTCGAGATAGTTTGAGAAGTAACATATTTAAGGTGGTAAACACCTTGTTCGCTTAGCAGTATGGGACTAAAACTTAATTAGTTGCAAGAGGGGATGATACTTAGCAGCAGCGAGTTTTAAAGAAAAACATTGCTACTAAGTACTTTAGCAGTAGCGCGTCCAGGAAAAGGGCGTACTACTATATCTAGCCTGGAGGCAACACCGTGGCAATTGTAGTAGTAGCGCTCATTTCACCTAGAGCGCTACTGCTACTGCACTATTAGTAGCGTGGTCTTCTGAAGCTCGCTACTGCTAATTAGCAGTAGCGTTTGTTTCTAAACCTCGTTGCTGCTAAGATTCTGTGTTAAGGTTTTCCCTAGTAGTGGGTGGGCACGGGTGATCAATCCGCTCTTCCTCTTGTTCTTCACTCTCCTCATCATCTTTTTCATCCAATGAGCTCACAGTTTCATCAATTCCTTCTTCCATAGACTCCTGCAAAATATTAGTCTTTTCTTGGACAGGAGTTATTCTCAATAAATACATCAATATCGTAATTGTATTTAATTATCATAGCAATATTTAAGGATAGCAAGATTTTCAGGTCTATAAACTGAATCATCAAAATCTTCAAACTTTTCAAACAAAGATTCAATTTCATAGCACCCTTAAAAGCAACAAATTCTTTATTCGTTCCACATCATAGTAATCATATATACCATCTAGCATAAGAAGCCAAGGTTTCATTATCATTAAATTCACATGAAAAGGGAAGATGTGGAGCATTCATCCTAGAGCAACAAGTATATTCATATCTCTAGCATAAATTCCAGCATACCAATGCAACATATGAATTTGATCCCATAAACAATTTCCTTTGAGTCAAGCGATAATCCCTAAAGTATTCAATTTGATCCATTACTCCCATTATGTAGTTGAATGGGTTTTCTCAGGATTATCAAAGTAGTGCATAATATTTTTACATAACGAGCATCGAGGGTTTTAGGAGGTTCCCCATCTCCATGAGTAGCAAGTACAACTATTTTTTTGTGTTTCATGTTCCATATCCATAACTAAAGATAGAGAACAACTTAGAACAGAAATAAAAACTACTTAGTGATAAAGCAAACAAGCACACACGAGAATATTCACCCCACACTATTGCTCCCTGGCAACGGACGCCAGAAAAAGGTCTTGATAACCCACAAGTATAGGGGGTCGTTTGTAGCCTTCTTCGATAAATAAGAGTGTCGAACCCAACGAGGAGCTAAAGGCAGAACAAATATTCCCTCAAGTTCTATCGACCACCGATACAACTCTACGCACACTTGACGTTTGCTTTATCGGAAACAAGTATGAAACTATTTTGTAGGTGTGATGCTAGAACTACTTTGCAAGAATAAAACTAGAAGTACTTTGCAAGATAATAAAAGTTAGGTGTTTAGTAAAAGGGTTTGTGTCAACAAGAAAGTTATTTGTCCCTAGGCAATCCATAACAAGTACCGGTAATCATTCTTGCAATTTTATATGAGGGAGAGGCATGAGCTAACATACTTTCTCTACTTGGATCATATGCACTTATGATTGGAACTCTAGCAAGCATCCGCAACTACTAAAGATCATTAAGGTCGTGAAACCCAACCATAGCATTAAGTATCAAGTCCTCTTTATTCCCATACGTCATACCCCACCTACTCGGGTTTAAGTTTCTGTCACTCTCGCAACCCACCATAAGCGAACCATGAACATATTGCAACACCCTACAGCGGGCCCTCACGTTTGCGTGAGAACGGAGGGCACCGTAGGACAACACCATAAATAAAATATACAATCATACCAACCAAGATCACGATTAACCCACAGACAAAACGGATCTACTCAAACATCATAGGATAACCATAGATGATTGGGAAATAAATATATGAAGTTGAGCACCATGTTTAAGTAGAGATTACAGCTGGGAGAAGGGGTGTGACATGATGTCTCTTGAAGCTACGTCGATATTTCCCCAAAGAGGAAGGGGTGATGCAGCACAGCGGCGGTAGGTATTTTCCTCAGATATGAAACCAAGGTTATTGAACCAGTAGGAGGACCAAGCAACACAACGTAAACAGCCCATGCACACAAATAACAACACCTCGCAACCCGATGTGTTAAAGGGGTTGTCAATCCCTTTCGGGTAACGTTACGAAAAACGACGTGTGACGGGAGATAAAGTTGTAAATATTGATAGATCGAATGCCAAATAAAATAAATTGCAGCAAGGTATTTTGGGTTTTTGGTTTAGTAGATCTGAAAATAAAAGCAAATAAAAATAGATCGCAAAGCAAATATATGAGAAAGAAGACTCGGGGGCCGTAGGTTTCACTAGTGGCTTCTCTCGAGAAAAATAGCAAACGGTGGGTAACCAAATTACTGTTGGGCAATTGATAGAACTTCAAATACTCATGACGATATACAGGCAATGATCATTACATAGGTGTCGGTGTACTAGAGTAGGGGTACCCTAGTATCCCGAACTTGTGCACGGGCAGTCGCAGCATCCCGCGGCAAGGCTTGCCGGGTGACCGCCAAGGTCCTCCGTGGTTCCTTTGGAGCCATTCAAGAACAAAGTATCCAAGTCAAAGAGACAAGACCCCGGCAAGAGGAGCTTGCCGGGAAGGCTAACAAAAGCATCCCAAGACCCCGGCAAGAGGAGCTTGCCGGGAAGGCCACCCAAGGCATTTCAAGGAACTTGCCGCGGCGCACCACGCGTCCCGGCAAGGCCCGGTGAGCGACAAGCTCCCGGGCGCGACAAGACAACAACCGCGGCAAGGCGCTTGCCGCGGCAAGACACCACCGTGCACGCGCTCCAGCACATCCACCAACGTGTCGCTCTGGGACCCCTCCAGGCGTACGTGGCCTTGAGCTCTCCAGATCAGCTTCCGGCGGCAAGGTCCTGAGGATGTTGGTGAGGGCAGAGGCCCGGATTGCGTAAGGCCACCTTCATCAACACTTCTGAAGAGCTCCCGCGCAGATCTTGCGCGACTCGTCGGCCAGCTGCTTGGGGATCCTTTCCCGGAGCCGCTGAAGGGCCGTCGCCACGCCCTTGAAGAACAGGACGAGCTTGGCGCTGGGTTGGAGGTTGTCGTCGGAGGGATATCCGTTTGGGGTTTCTTCCAAGCGGCGGCGGGGAGTACCTTCGTGCGCGGATGCGCGCGTCTCCGCCGACCAGAAAAGGTAGTAGTTCTCCCTCAGCTCCTTCGCGCCAAGCTTGGGGGGGAAGACGACCCGCTCCTTCCGCAGCGCCGCGAGCCGCTGCGCCTCGGTCGACTTCACGGCCTTCCCCTTGTCGGCTTTTGGAGCCATGGCGGAAGCAGTGGAGGAGGTCGACGGCGTTGGTGGTGCTGGTGGCGATGTGGGGGCGGAGCGCTGCTCTCTCTCTCTCAGCTTTGGGAAGGCGAGGGAGCGGCGGAGATTTCTGAGATTGGAACGGCAACGGGCAAGTGGGCGAACTGCCCCTGTTTCCCCTGCTTATAAAGAGGGAGGGGCGGACGTTCCGCATTTCCGAATAAAGAAACCACCCACGATCTCTCCCACGACGCCGCATTCAACGCGTGCCGTTCGGGGAGGGCGCGGTGGATACGGAGTAAGATACGGCGTAACCTAGGCCGCGCGTGCCCGTGCCCTGTTTTGGGCCTGGCCCAACAGCGCTCGGCACCGTGTATGGCCCAGGCCCGGGGGCTCCTGTCGGTGTACTAGAGTAGGGGTACCCTAGTATCCCGAACTTGTGCACGGGCAGTCGCAGCATCCCGCGGCAAGGCTTGCCGGGTGACCGCCAAGGTCCTCCGTGGTTCCTTTGGAGCCATTCAAGAACAAAGTATCCAAGTCAAAGAGACAAGACCCCGGCAAGAGGAGCTTGCCGGGAAGGCTAACAAAAGCATCCCAAGACCCCGGCAAGAGGAGCTTGCCGGGAAGGCCACCCAAGGCATTTCAAGGAACTTGCCGCGGCGCACCACGCGTCCCGGCAAGGCCCGGTGAGCGACAAGCTCCCGGCGCGACAAGACAACAACCGCGGCAAGACACCACTGTGCCCGCGCTCCAGCACATCCACCAACGTGTCGCTCTGGGACCCCTCCAGGCGTACGTGGCGGAAGGCTGTGCAGCTTGCGGTGCGCGGTGGCAAGCGGCGCTGACAAGATCGCCATCGTGGCGAACGGTGCGCCCCTGGCGGTCCTTTTTTGCACTATTTAGGCGACACAGACGGGCATTTAAGGCCCTTGTCCCCTGCCGTCAGGGTTAGGTATGATACACTGTAGCAGGTAGCTGTACCTACCGCAGCACCTTTCCGTTTTTACCCTTGCCTCCGTTGCCACCTGTCGGTGACCCCTTGAGCATATAAAAGGAGGCCCATGCGCAACGTAGAGGGGGTTGGCTGGTTGGCAAAAACACTCACGCTCGGTCTCGTTAGCTGCTGAAGTGTACTGTAGCACTTCGCGCTCCCGAGCAAGAAATCAATACAAACCACAAAGCAGGAGTAGGGTTTTACGCATCCGTGCGGCCCGAACCTGGGTAAATCGCTTGCGTGTATCGCCTCGATTTGCTCTTTGCACGATCTCCGCCCCCGCCGAACCGAAAGGGACCCGGTCCGCCGGTCCCATAGGTGCCCGTGGATCAGTACCCCGGCATCTTTGGCGCGCCAGGTAGGGGGCGTCGAGGTTGTGTGAACCAGATCCGGCGTTCTCGCGAGCTAGATCTTCATCATCTTCATCAACATGCCACCGAAGAAGAAGGTTTCGGAGGCGGCTGCTCCGTCCGCGCCGAACCCACCATCGCCGGAGCAAACGGCTGATGGGGCAGGCGCCGGCGGAAGAACGGGCGTCGACGAGGGAGCTCACGGTGCTGCCAGGTCCAAGGACAAGGCTGCGCTGCCCATCGGCGGCGTAGCCGGCTCCCACAACGACCGGGCGCACTCCAAGACCTCGGCGTCCGTACATGCACCGCGCCCGTCTCAGGAGGCGCGGGACCGGCAGCGTCATGGTACTCACGGTACCATGCGTTTGCTAGACAAGATCGAGCTGGTGGATCTCGGAGCGCTCAGGACCACCATGCACGCCAACATGCTGGCGCGAGCGAGACACGGTCGCCTGGACGGGATACTGCTCCTTCTAACGTGGTTAGAAGTCCGAGCATATCCCGCTCCTCGCACCGTTCGCCACCGCCACCCGCCACTGCAGCAGAAGCTTTGGCGCGAGCTCAGCTGCTCCTAGACTACCCTCCAACGGCGGACAAGATCGACGACTGGAGGGCCTACCATCCAGAGTCTCATCGGCTTCGCCAACGGCGACACTCCACGGCAGCCGAGCACGTCGCAGCCGCGGCAAGTCAGCCAGGCACGAGCCGGTGGCGACAAGACCGGTGGGGGTGCAACCACTGTGCACTCTCCGCCCCGAAGGCCAAGATCGCCGACTCGCCGGATCCACCTCGACAGCGACTCCACCGCGTCATCAGATCGCGAGCTCGTCGCGATCAGCGCCAAGTTCTTCAAGAACGACAACAAGAAGACGCTCGTACTCGCATCGAGCGCCGAAGAGAAGCGCGACGTCAATCAGACCAGCGCGCTGGGCCCTCTTCGACATGCATGCGCCAGGGGAACCAGGCGACTTGCCGTACGCGGTAGGTTGCCCTGCGTTCACTCGTGAGCTGCGGCAAGTCCCAATGGGCCCAGCACGAAGAATTTCAAACCAGATGTGCCAGAGAAGTACGACGGCAAGTCGCATCCGTCGGAGTTCCTCAGCATCTACACCATCGTGGTGCAGGCTGCTGGGGGGTGGGACGATAAGATCCTTGCCAACTACTTCCCGTTGGTGCTCAAGCCCAACGTCAGGTCCTGGCTCATGCACTTGCCGGACAACTCCATATCCTCCTGGGCAGACCTATGCCATCAGTTTGTCGGCGCCTTTACAGGCGGCCACAAACCTCATGGCCAAGAGAGTGATCTTCATCTGCTCATCCAGAAGGAAGGAGAGCCCCTGCGCAAGTACATTCAGAGGTTCAGCCGTGTACAGTACAACATCCCAGACGTCCACCCCGCTGTGGTCATCAGCGCGTTTCATCAGAACGTGCGTAACAGCAGGATGCGGGAGGAGATGGCGATGTGCAGGATCAGAGACGTCAGTGAGCTATATGCCCTGGCCGACAAGTGTGCACGTGCTGAGGAAGGGAGGAGACTCCCCGGAGAGAATGCGGGAGCAGGAGGATCTGACAGCGAGGATGCTGCCCCGCCAAAGAAGAACCGGCGGCGGAACAGGAAGAAGAAAGGCAAAGAGGTGCTAGTCGTTGAGCAGTCCGGCAATGAAGGTGGCGCCAACAAAGCCAAGGTTGGTAGCTCCGGCAAGGAGATTGCCGCGTGCGCCAACTGCCAGGCTGTGGCGGTCGCCGACAAGCAGGACGGCTCCGACAAGCAATACTGCAAGATTCACCGCACCAAGGGCCATGACCTCCAGAGCTGCAAGAAAGTCGAGCAGCTTGTTCAGCAGCAAAAAGCTGAGTACGAGCGACGCGACAAGGAGAGGGCCCAAGGAGGTGCTGGAGAATCCGGCAAGAAGCGCGCCGGCCGGGGAGGACGCCGCGGCAAGGCCAAGCAGCGGCAAGGAGACAGACCTCCCCGCGGCCGTGACAACGATGAAGACGACGACGACGATGAAGACATGGATGATGTTGAGACCAGTGAGCAGGAGTTTCAGAAAGCCACAGAGGTCTTGTGCGTCGACGGTGGTGCTTCTCTGCATACTTCGCACCGCCAACTCAAGCAGTGGGTGCGGGAAGTCAATGCAGCGGAACCACCTGTCGAGTCGCGCAAGCTTCTGAAGTGGTCCAGCATGCCTATCATCTTTGACATTGAGGACCACCCTGATCGCACAACTGCGGTCGGGTGTTTGCCGATGTTGGTTTCACCAACTATCCGCAACCTCAAGGTCACCAAGATGCTAGTTGACGGCGGGGCCGGCTTGAACCTGATCTCCTCCGCTGTACTCCAGAAACTCCAGATCCCTGACAGCGAGCTCGAAGAGACCGGCACATTCCAAGGAATCAACCCGGGAAGGAACAAGCCGAAGGGGAAAGTCACGCTGCCAGTAACATTTGGCAGCAAGCTGAACTTCAGGACTGAGAGGGTCACTTTTGACGTTGCCGATATTCCATTGCCTTACAATGGGATACTTGGCCGTCCAGCACTCGCCAAGTTCATGGCAGCCTCTCATTATGCATACAACATGCTGAAGATGCCAGGCTCGATAAGCGTCATCTCTGTCCCTGGCGACAAGAAGGATGCTCTTATCTGCGCCGACAAGATCTACCGGGAAGCAGCAGCCGCAGCAGATCACAAATCACTTGCCGCTGAAGCTCCTGGGGGGAAGAAGACCAAGTCCGGCAAGAGTTCTGATGCCCACTCCGGCAAGCGCACCTCTTCGGAGTGCTGCGCTGCCATTGAGGACGCACCATCGAGCTCCACCGGCAAGTGTAAGAAGACGATGCCAGCTCCGCCAGAGACGAAAAAGGTGTCCGCCAAGGAGGACGGCACTAGTGGTACCTTCACCATCAGTGCCACTCTCGACCCTAAATAGGAAAGCGCGCTCGTAGCTTTCCTGCGGGCGAATGTCGATGTGTTTGCGTGGCAACCGTCTGACATCCCCGGTGTTCCCAGGAAAGTAATTGAGCACCACCTTGCCGTTTGTCCTCATGCGCGGCCCGTCAAGCAGAAGGTCAGGAAGCAGGCAGTGGAGCGCCAAGAATTCATTGCAGAAGAGATCAAGAAGTTGGAAGCAGCAGGCCTTGTCAGAGGAGTGCTCCATCCTACGTGGTTGGCCAATCCTGTAGTCGTGCGCAAGGCAAATGGGAAATGGAGACTTTGTATCGATTTTACTGATGTTAACAAAGCTTGTCCCAAAGACCCATTTCCTTTGCCGCGCATTGACCAGATTGTTGACTCCACAGCCGGATGTGATTTGCTTTCATTTCTTGACGCATATCAGGATATCATCAGATCTTCATGGCAGAAGAGGATGAGGAGAAGACCGCATTTATTACTCCATGTGGCACGTACTGTTTCATACGGATGCCTTTCGGATTAAAAAATGCTGGTTCAACATTTGCAAGAGTAGTCCATGTCGCTCTTGAGCTCCAAATACACAGAAATGTGGAAGCCTACATGGATGATATAGTAGTCAAGAGCAAGGACAGAGCAACCCTGATACAAGATTTAGATGAGACCTTTGCAAATCTGCGCAAGATCAGCCTCAAGCTCAACCCAGAGAAGTGTGTGTTTGGAGTCCCCTTCGGCAAGCTTCTCGGGTTCTTCGTGTCTCAGCAGGGAATTGAAGCCAATCCCGACAAGATCAAGGCCATTGAGCAGATCGAAGCACCCAAGCGCGTCAAAGATGTACAAAGACTTGCCGGTTGCGTGGCTGCTCTCAGCAGGTTTATCTCTAGGTCTGCTGAGCGCGCCCTTCCCTTTTTCAAATTATTGAAAAAGGCAGGTCCAATGAGATGGACTCCGGAAGCGGAGGCTGTGCTGCAAGACTTGAAGAGATACCTGTCCTCCCCTCCAATACTTGTCGCACCTAAGCCACAAGAGAAGTTGCTGCTGTACATAGCGGCAACCAATCAAGTGGTTAGTGCTGCGTTAGTAGCAGAGAGGGAGGCAGATGATGAGCCAGCAACCACGGCAAGCGCATCCAGCGACAAGCAGGAGGCTTCCCCGGCAAGCTCTGGTCCCGACAAAGATGGATCTGCGCAAATGCGAGAGGAGATACAGAAGAAGATGGTGCAGCGCCCAGTTTACTTTGTCAGTTCCCTTCTGCAGGGGGCTAGGTCAAGGTACTCTGGCGTGCAGAAGTTGCTTTTCGGTCTTCTCATGGCCTCGAGAAAGCTGCGCCATTACTTCCAAGCACATGAGATTACAGTTGTCACTCGCTTTCCGCTGAAGAGGATATTGCAGAATCCAGAAGCGACAGGCAGGATTGTTGAGTGGGCACTGGAACTGTCAAGCTTTGGTCTCAAGTTTGAAAGTACTTCAACTATCCAGAGCAGAGCATTGGCAGAATTCATAGCAGAATGGACGCCAACACCAGATGAAGAAATTCCAGAAACAAGCATCCCCGTCAAGGAAGCAAGCAAAGAGTGGCTGATGTACTTTGATGGTGCATTTTCGCTGCAAGGCGCCGGCGCTGGCGTGCTGCTTGTCGCACCCACCGGAGAGCACCTCAAGTACGTAGTCCAGATGCACTTCCCCAAGGAGCAAGCAACAAACAATACTGCAGAGTATGAAGGCTTGCTTGCCGGTCTCCGGATCGCAGCAGACCTTGGGATCAAGAAGCTCATTGTCAGGGGTGACTCACAGCTTGTCGTCTGCCAAGTAAACAAGAATTATCAGAGTCCGTTGATGGAAGCTTACGTCGACGAAGTGAGAAAGCTAGAAGAGCACTTTGACGGCCTGCAGATGGAGCATGTTCCAAGAGCTCAGAACGCCATTGCCGACGGCCTGTCAAAGTGTGCCGCACTTAAGTTACCTGTGGAACCAGGGATCTTTGTGCTCAAGCTGACTCAGCCGTCCGTAACGCCATCAACTGGACAGAGCAAAAAGAGGAAGTTGATTTCTGGTGACTATTTGCCGGCAGAGCTCCCCGAAGCCGCCGACAAGAAGGTCCCCAAGATCAACGCCAAGAGTGCTGCGGAGCGGTCTGCTCCGGCAAGCCCCAGGGTTTGTTCCGTTGAAGCAGAAGCTCCTGACAAGTTTTGCTCCGGCAAGCTTGCCGGGGAACGTCACGCTCCGGCAGACCCACAGGTTCTCGCCGTCGAAGCGGACGTTCCCACAGCAGTCCCCAAGATCAACGCCAAGAGCGCTGAGGAGCAGTCTGCTCCGGCAAGCCCTAGGGTTTGTCCCGTTGAAGCAGAAGCTCCCGGCAAGTTTTGCTCCGGCACGCTTGCCGGGGAACGTCAAGCTCCGGCAGACCCGCAGGTTCTCGCCGTAGAAGCGGATGTTCCTGCAGCGTCAGATTTGCCTTTAGTCCTTGTTGTCGAGCCACAAGCTCCAGCATGGGCACAGCAGATTGTCCGTTTCCTTCAGACAGGAGAACTTCCTGAGGAGCAAGAAGAAGCGGAAAGAGTAGCCCGGCAGTCAAGTATGTACCAGTTTGTCGACAAGACACTGTACAGAAGAAGACTCAACGGAGTGAAATTGAAGTGTATTCACCGGGAAGACGGACAGAAGCTGTTGGCAGAGATACATGGAGGCATATGTGGTCACCACATTGGCGCAAGAGCACTTGTCGGTAAAGCATTCCGGCAAGGTTTCTTCTGGCCAACAGCCCTCCAGGATGCAACTGCACAAGTAACCAAGTGTGAAGCGTGCCAGTTCCATTCCAAAGCAAATACACCAACCAGCTCAAGCTCTCCAGACGATCCCTTTATCCTGGCCATTTTCGGTCTGGGGGCTCGACATCCTCGGCCCCTTTCCCCGAGCTGTCGGGGGCTTTGAGTACTTGTACGTTGCAATCGACAAGTTCACAAAGTGGCCGGAAGTGGAACCAGTGAGGAAGGTGACACACAGTCAGCAGTCAAGTTCTTCAGGTCGATTGTTTGCCGCTTCGGGATCCCTAACAGGATAATCACCGACAAGCACACAATTTCACGAGCCGCACCTTCATGCAATACGTCCAAGATCTTGGCGCCAAGGTCTGCTTCGCTTCTGTTGCTCACCCGAGAAGCAACGGTCAAGCGGAGAGGGCAAATGCTGAAGTGCTGCGCGGGCTCAAGACCAGAACTTTCGACAGGCTGCACAAGTGCGGAAGAAACTGGATCGAGGAGCTGCCGGTGGTTCTTTGGTCGATCAGGACGACACCAAATCGAGCCACTGGACAGACACCTTTCGCTCTAGTCTATGGAGCAGAGGCAGTTATCCCCACGGAACTCGTATACGGGTCACCTCGAGTGCTCGCTTATGATGAGCTTGAGCAAGAGCAGCTGCGACAAGATGACGCGCTGCTCCTTGAGGAAGACCGTCTTCAGGCTGCTGTGCGAGCTGCTCGCTACCAGCAAGCTTTGCGCCGCTACCATAGCCGCAAAGTTAATGCTAGAAGTTTCGAGAAAGGCGACCTTGTTCTTTGGCGTGTTCAGTCCGCCAAGAATTCCAACAAGTTGACGCCGAAGTGGGAAGGCCCTTACCGGGTGAAACGAGTCACTAGGCCTGGGGTTGTTCGCCTTGAGACCGAAGATACCATTCCGGTGAGCAACTCCTGGAATATTGAGCATCTTCGTAAGTTTTACCCGTAAGGCGCGGGTGGCGGAACCTGTTCCGGCAACCACCTTTTGTACAAGTCTTGCCGCTGTTGCATGCAATCCTTTGTACAAAGCCGGGCGCAGACCCCATGCATAAGTAAAGCTCATGTGCTCCGCACATCTTGTCAATTTCATGCTTTCTATTTTTTGCATATATTATTCAAGGATAACTTGTCGCGGCTCTAATAGTCTGTTTTCATAACATGGTAAACAGCGACAAGGAAAGAAGAAATGGGCGGCCTAATCTACGCGATCGCCTTCGACCCTCTTGATCCCGCTCACCTTGTCCACAATGGGTGCGACAAGGGCCTTGAGCTCCTCCAGATCAGCTTCCGGCGGCAAGGTCCTGAGGATGTTGGTGAGGCGGAGGCCCGGATTGCGGAAGGCCACCTTCATCAACACTTTCTGAAGAGCTCCCGCGCAGATCTTGCGCGACTCGTCGGCCAGCTGCTTGGGGATCCTTTCCCGGAGCCGCTGAAGGGCCGTCGCCACGCCCTTGAAGAACAGGACGAGCTTGGCGCTGGGTTGGAGGTTGTCGTCGGAGGGATACCCGAGATCTTCCATCCCCAGCTGCGCCAGCTCCTTGTCGATATCTGTGGCGGCGTTCACCAGACTCTCCGTCCAGTGCGTCACAGTCTCCCTGAAGGTTCTGGGCGGTGGCAGCGCTCTCCAGCAGCGCCTTGTCGGCCTTGATTTCCTCCTTCAAGGCCGCCTCCCGCTTCTTGGCGCTGTCCAGAGTCTTGGTCAAAGTGGTTAGCTTCAACTCAAGATCCACGTTGGAGACCTTGGCGGCGCTGAGCTCTCTGCCCTTCTCGGCGAGATCGGCTTCTAGCTGCGCCACCTCGTCTTCAACTCCTCCTTGGCGGCCTCGGCGGCGGCGCGCGTCCTCTGCTTGTTTGAGGGCTTCACCGAGCTTTCTCCTCGCGCGCGGCAAGCTCCTCCTCGTGGGCGTCGAGATTGACCTTCCGCTGCGCCAGCTCGCCCTCCTCCGCGGCTAGCTTCACAGCGGCAAGTCGCTGCCAGCTCTTCGGCTTCGGCCTTCTCGAGGAGAAAGGCCTTCTGCGCTTCAGCGAGCTGCTCCCGCTCCTCCGCCAGGGATCGGACGGCTTCCCGGTGGAAACCCCCGAGCTCTTCCGCGCGTTTTTCAATGTCTGCTCCCGCCTTCGCGACAAGCGCCTCGCGGGATTCCAGCTTGGCTTGCCGCGCGCGGTAGAGCGACATCAACTTTCGCAGCAGCCGCTCTTCTTCGGGCTCGTTGCTGCTGCTTGGCGCGTCGACCAGCTCAACCCGCGGAGGCAAGCACTTCTCCCGTCGAGGATCTCCCCCTCGACCGGCGCCCTGGAGCTTGACGCCCAGGGGAGGTTGATGAAGACGCCTTCGCCGGCCTTCAAGTAAACGCCCGGCTGGGGCTCCTCGGTGCTTGGCGCTGCGGCTTCGGCGGACGGGTCGGCGGTCGGTGTAGCGCCTGGCGCTCCTGCGGCCCTCTGGGCCGTCAGTACGATCGCCAGATCCCTCGCCAGTCGCCGTGGCGCCAGCCTTGGCGGCCTCAGCGCGGCGGGATCACCGCCGGCTACGTCTCGGCGGCGACCTCGGTCTCCATCCGCTCCGCAGCAGATGGGTCTGACAGCCGGCAAGGGGAGAAGAGTCAAGCAAAATCCAGCAAAAACAAGAAGATCAAAAAGAAGAACCCAAGGGAAGTTTTGAAGCAAGAGGAGTACCTGCACCAGGCTCTGCAGTCGTGGTCTCCGCCGTCGGGGGGCCGCTGGTGCTGTCCCTTGCCGGAGAACCCTCCCTTGCCGGAGACTTCTCCCTTACCGGGAAGCCCTCCCTTGCCGGAGAGTTCTCCCTTGTCGGGGAATTCTCCCTTGGCTCCTGGTGGGGCTGCTCGGCTCCTACACAAGTCAACAAGCAGATATCAGCAAAGACAAGTACCCATGCGCGCCTCGCAGCGGAAAGTAAATCATACACTTACGCTGGGGGCTGCCCTGGAGAAAAGTCGCCGGGTCCGGCAAGGTTGTCTCGGGCGCGCCACCTGCTGTCGCAGTGGGCTCGTCCTCGATGACGATCACCGGGACCTTAGCTCTCTTTGCCGCTCTCTGGGCCAGAGTCCTAAAGAGGAACAAGTTCAGAGAAAAGCAAGTGAGAAACAAGACAACAGCAAAAAGAAGAAATGCAAGTACAGCAAGAGAAGCTTACTCTTCTTCTTCTTCCTCGTCGGAGCTTAACACGGAGAAGTCGAAGCCCGGCGCGCGCCCGGCGCGAGGAGGCGGAGGAGAAGCTTCCCTTGGCCGCTTGGCGGGAGCAGTGGCGGCGGTCTGAGACGACCCCGCTCCGTTGTCGGCGCGGCGTGAGCAGCGGCAGGAACTGAAGCGGTGGTCCGGCTAGACTCCGCTCCAGTTGCCGTCGCGCATGAGGCGCTCCCGCGGCAACGTGTTTGCCGCGGTGGAGCATGTCACGCGGCGTGGCGACTGTTGACCCGCTTGCCGCTCCGCCACGTCACCGACCTTGCGGAGACGCCTTCTTGGTGGGGATGGAGGCTCTGCTTGCGGTGGGCTGTCTGAAGACGAGGTGGAAGAGGAGTTGATTTCCAACGAGCCGCTCGTGTCCTTGGCGGGCTCGCTCGGCTCGGCGCCACGCCCGGCAAGCTCCTTCTTGCCGGCGGGCTCCCCTCGCTCGGCACGGCTTGCCGCCTCGCTGCATCTGCCTCCTCCACAGTGAACCCAAACTCGCCCGCGGCTGCGGCTGCCGCTGCCTCCTCCAGCCTAGTGGCGATGAGCGCCATCTCCGCATCCGTGGTGTCGCGGGTGAGGCCGTCCTTCTCGTCGGGGCGGATTGGCACTTCCACCAGTCGTCGAAGAACTGCTGCACGACCTCGTCTGCAGGCTCCTGCCAAGTTGGCACAATTCCAAGCGAGTCGCACTCCGGCATCATTGTGCGGATGCGGTCGAGTGAGGAATTGTTGCACAACAGAACGACGCCTCCCGGCAACCTGAAAACCTCGGGATGTTGGGGGTCATACTTGAAGAGCTCCTGCAGCATCGTGTTGAGCTCCAGGACAGTGAAGTTGTAGTTGAGGCCCGGCCGCAGCCTCATGATGTCTGCCGCGTTCTTGAACTCCCAAGTGGGCCTCCCCCATTCCTGCAGGGGGGCGATGCGGCGGCGAAGGAAATCCGTGCCAACAGCGCCCACAGTGAGCCCGGCAAGCCTGAGGCGCAGGATCCTGGTGACGGCAATCTCAGCCTGTCGTCCTCCGGGGCCACGTCACTCCAATCGCTGCCGCGTGCTACTGGGGTTTGGCGCCGGGTGGTGAATGGCTGCGGGTTCTCCTCGTCAATCCAGCACCAATCTGCCCTCCACTCCTCCCACTTGCCGCGGAATTCTCCCTCCAGATACGTTTCCTTCTTGCCGGCCCTTGAGATCCAGGCGATTCCGCCGGATAGAGGCTCTCCTCTCTCTACTCGGGGTATGAAGAAGTGGCGGAAGAGGGCTACGTTGGGAAGGACTCCGACAAAGTTCTCGCAGAGATGTGCGAAAACTGCCATGGTCAGAACGACATTGGGGGTGAAGTCAAGGAGGTGGAATCCGTAGGTATTCATGATGTCGCAGAAGAACTCAGAGAAAGGGGGGCAGAGCCCGCAGTAGAAGAACAGAGCAAAAAAAGGGTATCCATTTGGGGCCTTCTTCCAAGCGGCGGCGGGGAGTACCTGCATGCGCGGATGCGTGCGCGTCTCTGCTGACCAGAAAAGGTAGTAGTTCTCCCTCACCTCCTTCGCGCCAAGCTTGGAGGGGAAGATGACCCGCTCCTTCCGCAGCGCCGCGAGCCGCTGCGCCTAGGTCGACTTCACGGCCTTCCCCTTGTCGACTTTTGGAGCCATGGCGGAAGCAGTGGAGGAGGTCGACGACGTCGGTGGTGCTGGTGGCGATGGGGGCGGAGCGCTGCTCTCTCTCTCTCAGCTTTGGGAAGGCGAGGGAGCGGCAGAGATTTCTGAGATTGGAACGGCAACGGGCAAGTGGGCGAACTGCCCCTGTTTCCCCTATAAAGAGGGGGGCGGACGTTCCGCATTTCCGAATAAAGAAACCCCCACGATCTCTCCCACGACGCCGCATTCAGACGCGTGCCGTTCGGGGAGGCGCGGTGGATACGGAGTGAGATACGGCGTAACCTAGGCCGCGCGCCCGTGCCCTGTTTTGGGCCTGGCCCAACAGCGCTCGGCACCGTGTATGGCCCAGGCCCGGGGGCTCCTGTCGGTGTACTAGAGTAGGGGTACCCTAGTATCCCGAACTTGTGCACGGGCAGTCGCAGCATCCCGCGGCAAGGCTTGCCGGGTGACCGCCAGTCCTCCGTGGTTCCTTTGGAGCCATTCAAGAACAAAGTGTCCAAGCCAAGAAGACAAGACCCCGGCAAGAGGAGCTTGCTGGGAAGGCTAACAAAAGCATCCCAAGACCCCGGCAAGAGGAGCTTGCCGGGAAGGCCACCCTAAGGCATTTCAAGGAACTTGCCGCGGCGCACCACGCGTCCCGGCAAGGCCCGGTGAGCGACAAGCTCCCGGACGCGACAAGACAACGACAGCGGCAAGGCGCTTGCCGCGGCAAGCCACCTCTGGGCCCGCGCTCCAGCACATCCACCAATGTGTCATTCTGGGGCCCTTCCAGGCGTACATGGCGGGAGGCTGTGCAGCCAGCGGCGTGCGGTGGCAAGCGGCGCTGACAAGATCGGCATCGTGGCGAACGGGGGGGTGCCCGGCGGTCCCCTTTTCCACCTGTTTAACAAGGCATTTAAGACCCTTGTCCCCTTCCGTCAGGGTTAGGTATGATACACTATAGCAGGTAGCTGTGCCTACCACAAACCTTTCCATTTTTGCCCTTTACCTCCGTTGCCACCTGTCGGTAACCCCTTGAGCATATAAAAGGAGGCCCATGCGCAACGTAGAGGGGGGTTCGAACACTCACGCTCGGTCTCGCTAGCTGCTGGTGTGTACTGTAGCGCTCCGCGCTCTCCGAGCAAGAAATCAATACAAACCACAAAGCAGGAGTAGGGTTTTACGCATCCTGCGGCCCGAACCTAGGGTAAATCGCTCGTGTGCATCGCCTCGATTTGCTCTTTGCGCGACCTCCGCCCCCGCCGAACCGAAAGGGACCCGGTCCGCCGGTCCCATAGGTGCCCGTGGATCAGTACCCCGGCAAGCATGAATAATAAACATTTATCTTATATAAGGAAATAAATAATAACTTTATTATTGCCTCTAGGGCATATTTCCTTCATTGCAGAATTTCTCTTGTCCATGAACTGCGTTCGGAATAATCATTGATTCTGGCAAGCCAAACAAAAATCTATAATTCCTTCACAACTCTCAGGTTTGCGTAACTCCTATAAGATCGTCTCGCCGATTAAAATCGTAACTTCTTCCAGGGTTTTTCCTTCAGCAAGAATGTGCTTGCTTCTTGGCAGGTCCTGGGGCCTGTGGGTTATGCCCATCTCATTCACTTGTAAACCTTGAGCTCATTCCTAGGGGCAACTGATTTATTTTCCAAACACCAGCTTCTGGATTCTTAAATCTTCATTTGTACCGTTCTCTTCCTTCTGTGGTACAAACTAAGACGATGATTATTCAAACTCATCACAGTTTAATCGTTCCATAATACCAACATCATACCTTCTTTATATCCAATAGTAATTCATCTCTTCATCCGCGTGGGTTATCCCACATACCGAGATATAAACTTATACCTATGGAGTCCATATTCCACTTCGTGGAACATCATTATCCTTTCCAGGGTCAAGCGTCCTTACAGGGGAATACTGGCCATCTCTGCATGGCACTTCTTGAACTCGGAAATGTGAAACACATCATGAACTCCTGACAGTCCTTCGGGTGACTCCAACTTGTTGGCCACTTCTCCCGTATGCTCCAAAACTCGGTATGGTCCTACAAATCTTGGGGCTAACTTTACCTTAACTCCAATTCGTTTAACTCCTCGCAGAGGACACACCTAAAGACATGCTCTGTCTCCAATTTCATATACTACCTCCTTGCGTTTTTTAGTCTGCATAACTCTTCTGCCTGGACTGAGCTACCTTCAGTCTATCTCGAATCAACTTAACATTCTCTTCTGATTCCTTGATCACATTTGGTCCAAACAACTGACGGTCTCCAACTTCATCCCACATACTCTTGGGGTATCACACATATCGAGACAAAACTCGTATGCATTTTGTCCAAAATCCACTCAGTGGAGTATCCTTATCTTTTCCAGGGGTCAAGGGTTCTTACAGGGTACTACCACCCTTAAAATGCACAAATCTTCCATAGACAATATTTCTCATATCCTCAAAAATGGTCAAAATTCTTCTTCATAGGGTAAAAACTCATAAAATCCATATCAGTACCAACGATGCTACTTTATTCATTCTCAAATGATTACAATCTCTCGCTTCTCCATTACATGTCTCAACTCAACACCTCAATATAAAAGAAAATGTTCTCACTTCTACTACTCCATTTCTTTTGTTGCAAACTCAACTATCTAGCACAAGTTTCCTTCTCCTTGGGGCATTCTCTGGCAAAGTGCCCTGCTCTATTACAACGAAAACATATTACTTCTGACAAGTCTCGAGGTTTCCTTTTTGGGCAACTGCTGAGGTAGTGCCCTGACTCCTTGCACCTGTAATAGGTGATATGACTCAGGTCCTTCCTGGTATCCAATCTACTTCTCTTCCTGGACTTTTCCGTTCCAATCATGGATTCTATTTCTTGTGGGTCATACTCTACTTCCTCCGTCGGGAATTCTACTAGATCCCCATTCAAACAATTTTGGGAGATGTGTCCTTCTTCTCCACATGAATAGCAAGACTTAGTGCAGGGTTTACTCGGGTCCTCTTTAGGTGTGTCCTCCACATCTTCCTTCATCACGGGTTCTTCTAAAATTTCCATAAGGGCTCCTTTCTTTACTTCTTTCTTCTGCTGTATGGTTCTTTGTACCATGGGGTAAATGTGACACTGAGTAGGATAGTGGGTAATCCCTTCACACAAGAAACAAGTAATCTGCCTAGTTGGGCATTCTTCAACTGGGTGACTTCCTTCACAATTAGGGCATTCATCCTTGTGTTCTTTATGGGTGTGTCCTATTTCTCCACAAATCTTGCATGCACAAGGTTTCCTCATATCCTTTCCATAAGGCTTCAACTTCTGGGACACAAGGTGAGATCTTTGCAGAGTCAACTTTAATTCTCTCCAAGTGGTTACTCCTTGCCATCCATTCATGGTTTGGTATATCCTCCACCAAGTAGCAGCACCTCTTTCAAAGCACTGAAGAGCATGCTGGGTCATATCATTTCCAACTATAGGGTTATTCTCCATGTGATCCTCCATGTTCTGAATCCATCGGTCTGTCTCCAATGACTCATCGGTCCAGAAAATACAAGCTCATCTCCATTCATCCTCTATTGGGTCCAAGGGTTTTGGGGTGAGATGAGAGAGAGGGAGAGGGATGCACAATACAAACAATGGTTTTGAAAAGACAGATTTTATCTGTGGCTGTCGGAAAAACATCAAACAAATGACAGCTCACAAACGTCGCATGTAATGTTGGTATATAACAGGGGTTTGGTCTTCTAAAGGTCAATAAATCTTCAACGTCTCCAAACTCTTCAAGCCTTGTTCATGCCTCCAATGGCTTCTTCCAATCATGCTTGTCTTTCTCAAGTTCTTTTGCCAGATCAACTCTATTGACGCGAAGTCTCTTGTGATGTCCTTTAATATTCTGGAGTTGCGTTCCAAACTTCTGGGTTTCAACATCCTTGGCATGACCATGGTCCTACTGTCCTTCAGTTCCTGACAAATCTCCGGTATCTCGAGGTTGTAGCTCCTCCAGCTTGGCTACTTTCAGCTTCTGGTTCCCGAGTTCTTCACGAAATGCTTCATTGTCTAATACGGCTTCCTGGAGCTCCATCTTAAAATTCTTGATGTACTACTCCAGATTCCGGTGATACACCAGCTAAGGTTAAAACCTCATCTTACTGTTAGGTGCTCCATCAGCCTTCTACCATCCAATCCTTCCGAAGAAATGCATGCTTAGCTCAGCTCGGTGACCATAGTATCAGTGGCGATGACATCACGGATAACCGTGTTTCTGCCCTTGTCATTGCCATGAGCTATCTTCCATAGTTGATATCTCCTGCCTTAGGGTTTTCTTGACAAAACTTTGAGTTCTCAACTCTCCATGTTCCGGTCTTTCTCCAATACACCTTGATCTCGGGTATTGATAGCTTCCATAGTCTGCCAAGTTCCATAAGGGGTGCCTTCCTAGGTCATACAAATCTAGAAATTATACAGGGCCTTCAAATTCTCCTAGTCTTTGGAGTCTTCAACCATTGCAATTTCCATTATTATAATGTATGGTAAAATCCTGTTCATTCCGAAGGGTCTCAGTTGTCCGATATCTTATACTTCTTAGAGTGGTCTCATCAGTCGGATATTCGTGTGGTCAAAAGGGGAAAGGGGTATGGTCTCACTAAAGGGAATATTTGAATAAGCTCAGAAGAGAGGAGAGGTAAAAGGTCTTTTTGAAAAAGAAAGTTTTAGAGAAAATCCTTCCTATGGGCTTGCCAGTTTCTAGGGTCACGTCCTACAGTCAACATATGCTCTGATACCATCTTGTAGCGACCCGACCTCAGACGGTCAAGTATCTATGCTTAAGTGTCATCCCTGGATCGGTATGCTGACACACACAGTACTCGAGGATTTATAACAGAGGTAAATCACATGTATAAAGTAACGTAAATACTATTACCTCAATCCAAATAGCGGAAGTAACAACAAGGTTGTGGATTCCCATCAACACCAACGGCAAAGTTGAGTGTAGAAATCGTAACCCTAACGTATCACTTACTCGTCGTAAGATTCCTGCAACATGAGACGTTGCAGCCACAAAGGGTCAGTACATTGAATGTACTGGCAAAATTCACACCATAGAGCAATGATGAATAATGGCTATCACTACATGCATATATGGCTGGTGAAAGCTCTATGGTTATAATGTTTTTGCGAAAAGCCAATTTTTCCCTACTGCAAAGGAATATATTTTATTTAACTACAAAGTTGGTTGAAAATATTGAGAAGGTTCCTCCAACTCAATCCCAAAATAATAATCATTAACCCAATCAAGTTGATTAAATAGAGTGTTGAGATCAACATGAATATCCAAAGACCAGAGACTCAAAATTGTCCATAACCAGGGACACGGCTAACCATGATTAGTTTATACACTCTACAGAGGTTTGCACACTTTTCCCCACAAGACTCGATCGCCTCCCTTGGATTTCTCGCACTACATGTGTTTGAAACGGATGAGCGAGACACAGTCTTTCAGAAACATTAAACTCTCTACTCGGGCAGACATACCAAACCTACAACCCTCTACTGCTGATCCACTCTTCAAAAGCTTCACGTAACTTACTCAACTATGCTAGAGCCATAATAGCTTGTGGCTGCGCATGTAGGCGATAAATAAATATGGGCCACACATACAGTTTCTTTTAAATAGAAACAGAAGGAAAACAGAATAGCAAAGATAAAATAAAATTTTTATGTAGGCATATAATATACCAAAATTTGCAGAAAAAGATTTTCTACAACATGGACATTTTAATAATGCCAAATAAAATCCTCACAAATTTAGATAATTCAAAGAGTGCTACTAGTCTAATAAAATCCAATAAAAATCATTTTAAAAATATCAAAATGATTTCAAAATTTATTTCTCTCCAATTTTCTGTTGTAGGGAATCATGTTACCCTAATTTCCATATATTTTATTTTTGGAGAAAAATAATTTGAATAAAACTCAAATAACTCCAAATTGAAAATAAATTCAAAAGAAATTTGAATTTAATTCTTTGAAACTCCCAACTCATATTTCATATAATTTGAGGAAGTCATTTTATCTTCTCTTATGAAAATCATTGAGCTGCATGAAGTTTATGAATTGAAATATTTCCAAATGAAATTCAATTATTTTCAAATACCCTTTCATTTAATTTAAATGGAAGAAGTCATATCATCTTCGCTCAAGGGTTTTGTATTTGAAAATAATTTGAATTCATGGAGATCAAAAAGCAAATACAAAAGTTTGGGAAAGTCCTTTTATTCCCTCTCATTTAACTTTCAGAAAGTTTCGAATTCACTCACTTTCAGACAATCAATCAAATCTATCTATTTATTATAACATTCCAAAATTTAGAATTTTGGGATGTTACAAATCCAGTAGGAGATCACGCTCAAGTCCCACGCACCTACACAAACTAATAAGAACCTCGCAACCAACGCGATAAAGGGGTTGTCAAGCCCTTCACGGTCACTTACGAGAGTGAGATCTGATAGATATGATAAGATAATATTTTTGGTATTTTTATGATAAAGATGCAAAGTAATATAAAAGTCAAAAGAAATAACTAAGTATTGGAAGATTAATATGATAGAAGATAGACCCGGGGGCTATAGGTTTCACTAGTGGCTTCTCTCAAGAGCATAAGTATTACGGTGGGTAAACAAATTAATGTCGAGCAATTGATAGAATTGAGCATAGTTATGAGAATATCTAGGTATGATCATGTATATAGGAATCACGTCCGAGACAAGTAGACCGAAACGATTCTGCATCACTAGTATTACTCCACACATCGACCGCTATCCAGCATGCATCTAGAGTATTAAGTTCATAAGAACAGAGTAATGTTTTAAGGAAGATGACATGATGTAGAGGGATAAACTCATGCAATATGATATAAACCCCGTCTTTTTATCCTCGATGGCAACAATACAATACATGTCGATTCCCTTTCTGTCACTCGGATCGAGCACCGCAAGATTGAACCCAAAGCTAAGCACTTCTCCCATTGCAAGAAAGATCAATCTAGTAGGCCTAACCAAACTGATAATTCGAAGAGACTTGCAAAGATAAAACAATCATACATAAAAGAATTCAGAGGAGAATCAAATATTGTTCATAGATAATCCGGATCATAAACCCACAATTCATCGGATCTCGACAAACACACCGCAAAAGAAGATTACATCGAATAGATCTCCAAGAGAATCGAGGAGAACTTTGTATTGAGATCCAAAGAGAGAGAAGAAGCCATCTAGCTAATAACTATGGACCCGTAGGTCTAAAGTAAACTACTCACACATCACCAGAGAGGCCAAGGAGTTGATGTAGAGGCCCTCCGTGATCAATGCCCCCTCCGGCGGAGCTCCAGAAAAGGCCCCAAGATGGGTCTCTCGGGTATAGAAGGTTCCGGTGGTTGAATTAGGTTTTCGTGGTGCTCCTAGATGTTTGGGGGGTACGATGACTTATATAGGAGGAAGAAGTACGTCAGTGGAGCAACAGAGGGCTCACGAGGGTGGAGGGCGCGCCCGGGGGGTGGGGGGGTTAGGCCCCCCTTGCCTCGTGGCTTCCTCCGTTGTTTCTTGACGCCCACTCCATGTCTCCTAGATCATGTTTGTTGAGAAAATCATGCTCCCGAAG
>NC_053022.1:212569910-212628813 GCF_003073215.2 Triticum urartu | reverse complement strand
TGACTTGCATCCACACAATCACCAGCATAGTAAGAGTCTGAAAATCCAATGAGATGAAAAGCCAAGCCCTTGGGGTACCATAATACAAGTGTTGGTGTGTGAGCTAGATATCAAAGAATATGCTTCACAGCCTTATGGTGTGATTCCTTCGGTGTAGCTTGAAATCGGCCACACATGCAAACACTAAGCATAATATCTAGCCTAGATGCACATAGGTACAATAAAGAACCAATCATGGAGTGGTATACCTTTTGATCGAAGTCAGTACCATTTTCATCAGTGCATAGATGGCCATTTGTGGGCATAGGGATTTTGACTCCTTTGTAATCTTGCATGCCGAATTTCCTTAGTACATCCTTGAGGTATTTCTCCTGAGATATGAATATGCCATTGTGTTGTTGACGAATCTGAAGACCTAAGAAGAATTTCAATTCTCCCATCATAGACATTTCTTATTCCTCCCTCATCATATAACCAAATTCATCAGTATAATGTTGGTCAATACAGCCAAAGATAATATCATCAACATATATTTGGCACACAAACAATTCACCATCATAAGATTTAGTGAAAAGTGTTGTGTCAAGTGATCCGGGTTTGAAGCCTTTCTTCATGAGGAATTCCTTCAAAGTATCATACCACGCCCGTGGGGCCTGCTTGAGGCCATAGAGGGCCTTATTGAGTTTGAAGACTTTGTCAGGATGCTTTGGATCTTCAAAACCTGGGGGTTGAGCAACATATACTTCTTCCTCAAGCTTACTATTGAGGAATGCACTTTTCACATCCATTTGATATAAAGTGGTATCATGATGGTTAGCATAAGCAAGTAATATGCGAATAGCTTCAAGTCTAGCAACAGGTGCAAAAGTTTCATCGAAATAATTCCTTCAACCTGTGTGTAGCCTGGAGCTACAAGTCGTGCCTTATTCCTCACCACAAGGCCATTTTCATCTTGCTTGTTGTGGTAGATCCACTTTGTGCCGATGATATTGTGCTTGCGAGGATCTGTACGTTTGGTAGGTTCCTAGACGTTGTTGAGCTCGAATTGATGTAATTCCTCTTGCATAGCTTGAATCCACTCAGGCTTCAGAAATGCTTCATCTACCTTAGTGGGCTCTGTGATAGAGACGAAAGCAAAGTCCCAACAAAAGTTAGATAAATGTGAAGCTCTTGAGCGTGTGAGAGGACCTGGAATGTTGATGTCGCTGATGATTTTCTCAATTTGCACTTCATTTGCGACGTGAGGATGAGCGAGTTGACGTTGAGGAATTTGATCAGCATTTTCTTCAGTACCATTTTCCTCAGGTGCATCAGCATGACGTTCTTCATGTTCTGGAATAACTTCTTCAGCTGATTCTTCAGTAGGAATGACATCCTTTGTAGCCTTGAACTTAATAGATTCCTCAGGAGGTATTTCATCTGTCACAGGAGGTAGGTGCTCTCTTTGCGAGCCATTAGTCTCATCGAACCGCACATCTATAGTTTCAATAACCTTGTGATGGCAGGTGTTGAAGACTCTGTAGGTGTGCGAGTCCTTACCATAACCGAGCATAAAACCTTCATGTGCCTTCAATGCAAATTTATAACTATGATGAGGATCTCTAATCCAACATTTAGCACCGAAGACTTTGAAATAACTCACATTGGGTTTCTTGTCAGTGAGAAGTTCATATGCTGTCTTCTTGAAGAATTTGTGAAGATATACCCTGTTGATGATGTGGAACGCAGTATCAATTGCCTCAGGCCAGAAGCGAGGAGGCGTCTTGTACTCATCAAGCATAGTGTGGGCCATCTCAACAAGAGTCCTATTCTTGCGCTCCACGACGCCATTTTGCTAAGTAGTATAAGGAGCAGATAACTCATGAGTAATACCAAGTTCATCATGATAGTCATCAAGGCCAGTGTTCTTGAACTCAGTTCCATTATCACTTCTGATGTGCTTGATCTTCACACCAAAGTTGGTTGAAGCCCTCGAGGAAAATCGTTTGAAGACTTCCTGCACTTCAATTTTATAAGTGATAATATGGACCCATGTATATCGAGAGTAATCATCAACAATGACAAAGCCATATAAAGATGCAGCATTGGTAAATGTGGCATAGTGAGTAGGGCCAAAGAGATCCATGTGAAGCAATTCAAATGGTCGAGTAGTAGTCATGATTGTCTTTGCTGGATGCTTGGCCTTGGTCATGTTTCCAGCTTCACAGGCTCCGCATAAGTGATCCTTGAGGAATTTGACATTTTCAATGCCAATGACATGCTTCTTGTTCGCGAGCGTGTGCAGATTTCTCATGCCAGCATGACCAAGTCGTCGATGCCACAGCCATTCTTCTGAAGCTTTTGCAAGAAGACATGTAGCAGGTTGTGGTCCTGTAGAGAAATCACCAATATACAAATCTCCTCTCCTAAAGCCTTCGAAGACTTTGGAATTGTCAGTTTCCATGATCACAACACAACGATACTTGCCAAAGACAACCACCATATCAAGATAACAAAGCATTGAGACATACATGAGGTTGAACCCTAAGGACTCGACAAGCATGACTTTGTCCATGTGTCGATCCTTTGAGATTGCAACCTTACCTAGACCCAATACCTTGCTTTTCCCTTTGTCAGCGTAGGTGATATGCTTTAGATGTGATGGATATAAAACAGTGTCCATCAATAAGCTCCTGTCACCACTCATGTGATTTGTACATCCACAATCGAGGACCCACTCAGTGGCTTTGGGTTGATCATCCTGCAGATGAATTAGTGCAACTTACGAACTCATATACTTCACCAATGAAGAATATGGTATCAATTTCATCAGATCAATTTCATCAAGCAATAAAACAGGTAAAGCAGAATGAGGACATGAGAAATGAAAATTCATTTCTTCATGATTAGCTTGCGTCCTTTCATGCATATTCAGGTCTCCAGCAAATTCTTCAAATGATTAAGTTTGTCTGGAGACCTGACCCTGCATAAGAGATTAGTTCTTTTTCTTCACCACCCACATCTGAAGGGGTGGCAAAGAGTTCATCATTCTGCGAGCTCCATAAGAGAAAGGTGGCATATATGCCAATCCACTTCGTTTCACATAAGAGGGGTTAGGATAAGCATAAGAGTAAGCAGAGAAATTCTTCGAGGACTTATGGACATAATGATTTGAAGAATAATGCACATATCCATAATCCTTAGATATTCCCTGCGAAACAGACGGGTTAGCATGATGGTGTTCATATGAGGACTTTGATCCTTTTGAGGAATTTGATCCATGAGAGGAGTTTGGTCCGTATGAGGACTTGGATCCATATGAAGAATTTGATCTGGGGTTCCTATTCTTCACAGGTGGTGTCATGATGACATTCTACTGAAGATTTTCGAGGCACCTTTTGGGAACCCAGATTTTCTTCATAGGAGGACCGTTCCTGCAGTTAGTGCCAACATATCTAGCAAATACTTCACCATTCTGATTTTTGAACATTTTATAGTTAGAGTGAATGGAATCATCAAAAGAATATGAAGATTCACATGTAAAGCTAGATAAAGTAGATGGATCCACTGAAGGTCCCTTTGCAGCAACCCATGAGGTTTTGGGATACTTGTCGGTGTCAAAACCGGCGGATCTCGGGTAGGGGGTCCCGAACTGTGCGTCTAGACCGGATGGTAACAGGAGGCAAGGAACACGATGTTTTACCCAGGTTCGGGCCCTCTTGATGGAGGTAAAACCCTACGTCCTACTTGATTAATATTGATGATATGGATAGTACAAGAGTAGATCTACCACGAGATCAAGGAGGCTAAACCCTAGAAGCTAGCCTATGGTATGATTGTTGTATGATGAAGTTTTCATACGGACTAAAACCCTCCAGTTTATATAGACATCGGAGAGGGTTAGGGTTACACAAAGTCGGTTTCAATGGTAGGAGATCTTTCATATCGCATCGCCAAGCTTGCCTTCCACGCCAAGGAAAGTCCCATCCGGACACGGGACGAAGTCTTCAATCTTGTATCTTCATAGTCCTGGAGTCCGGCTGAAGGTATAGTCCGGCTACCCGAACACCCCCTAATCCAGGACTCCCTCAGTAGCCCCTGAACCAGGCTTCAATGACGACGAGTCCGGCGCGTAGATTGTCTTCGGCATTGCAAGGCGGGTTCCTCCTCCAAATTCTTCATAAAAGTTTGTAAACACCAAGAGTAGTGTCCGGCTCTGCAAAATAAGTTTCCACGTATTGCCACATAGAGAATAATATTAACACAAATCTAATCCGCGGACGTATTCCGCCGCGTGACATCACACTACGGCCAAGCCTTTATTCGAATCATTTTCACTTTTCCACCTCAGCGTGTTTTGCGAGGCGGTTTCCTTGGCACGTCTTGTCAAAGCAGAGATCGTGTCCCCCATTTACGGGATTCTCATCAATACGGACGTGGGTAACCGAACTGCGCCATTTATCACGGCGCTTGGGAGGCAAGCGAATTTTACTAGGCTGGTGGGGACGCATAGTCGCATCCGCTCATATAAGGGGATAAGGATCCACCTTTTACCTACGCCTTCTTCCTCCTTTGCCTATCCATCTTCTGCGCACCCGAGCTCCAGCGCCCAAGCCCGCACTTCCTACCTCAACCTTCTCCAACAATGTCCGGAGCGGGAGGCAAGTGGATGGTCTCCTCCATCACGGAGGGCCATGTCAAAAAGCTAAGGAAGGCCGGATACCTGTCCAAAGACATCGCGCACCGGCTTCCTGAGGAGGGGCAGCTTCTCCCCACCCCAAGGCCCCATGAGAGGGTAGTATTTCTTCCCCACTTCCTCCACGGACTGGGTTTTCCTCTCCACCCATTTGTCCGCGGGCTCATGTTCTACTATGGCCTAGATTTCCATGATCTGGCCCCGAACTTCATCCTCAATATCTCGGCGTTTATCGTCGTGTGCGAGGCTTTCCTCTGCATCCGCCCCCATTTCGGCCTCTGGCTCAAGACCTTCAACGTCAAGCCAAAGGTGGTGCGCGGCAACCAGGCGGAGTGCGGAGGTGCCATGGCGGGCAAAATAGCCAACGTCCTATGGCTCGAGGGCTCCTTTGTGGAGACCTTGAAGGGGTGGCAGTCAGGGTGGTTTTACATCACCGAGCCACGCGATCCGAAGTGGATCGCAGCCCCTGAATTCCGATCCGGACCCCCTACGCGGCTCACGTCCTGGAAGGAGACGGGCTTGTCGTGGGGCGACGAAGAAGAGGTGACCGGACTGCAAAAATGCATCCAGTCCCTGGTGAACAAGCAGCTCAAGCTTGTCAACGTAGTCCAGGTCATGCTCGTCCGCCGGATCCTTCCGTGTCAAGAACGGGACTTCAATTTGTGGGAGTTCAACCCGGCGCAGCACCGAACTCTGAGCAGGCTCTTCGACACGACGTACGAAGATGTCTGGAAGGGGCTAACCAAAGGCGCCGAGGCTCCCACATCCACCTCCGAAGACCGCGGATTCAGCTCGCAGCGTCCTGCTGGCGAGGTAAATATTTTCACTCTTTTACAGGATGTTAAGTTTTCTTCATAGTTTGACTCTATGCGGGATCTAAACTCCCTCACCTTTGACAGGATTGGCAGGCGAAGTCCGGACTGATTAACTGTCCGGCTCCCTTGCCCGAAGACCCAGCCCCTGCTCTCCTAGTGAAGCTGCTGGTTCCGGCACCTTATGTGGTGCCGGAGAAGAAGGCCAAGAAGAAGAAGGCCACGGGGACTCGAAAGAGTTCCCGGCATATGGTGGTGTCGGACTCGTCGTCCGACGAGTCCGAGACGCACTCCTCCCGTGAAGACGAGGAGGAGGAAGAAGAGACCTCTCCCCCTCCAGCGGGGGGAGGAAAGAAGAGGAAGGCCGCCCCAGTAGGGGAGGCCGAAGGGTCCAAGAAGAGGAAAACCCCTCCGCCGGACTACGCCCCCGACGCCGACGAGGACGAAGAGGAGTGGCCGGACAGGGCCAAGCGTCCGGCGAAATCGTAAGTGTTCGGATACCAGAGTAACTCATGATATTCCTTTTGTTGCGCAGCTTTCCCTAATGTCGAATATAATCATGCAGCCCGCCCAAGGACGGGCTCGACGAGTCGTCGAGCGGCTCCCTGGATTCATCGGACGTGAATTCAGTTCCGCCCGCTGCCTCCCCCTGTGCTGCGGATGACGCCGAAGTGGCGTCGCGACAAGCTCCGGGGCAAGAGGAGGTGGTCCAGGAGGAGCCGCGAGGCGACCTCCCGGACTCCAGGAGTAAAGGGGACAAGACCCCCCAGGGCTCCAAGTCCGGCTTTAAGCCGGACACCGCGCCGGAATCATCAACGGTTCCGGACCGCGGCAGGCGAACTCCTGCCAAGAGGAGCAAGCCTATTGAGCCGGCGTCCTCCGTCCAACCGGAGGCGCCGGACAATCTGCTGGAGGTGCTTAAGGGCGCCTCCATCGACGAGGAGCACCGTACCATCATGAGTACGGTGGTCCAGAAGGTTCGGTCCGCCAAAAGCGGACTGACTGAAGCTTGTGCTAGCCTTCTAACAGGCTTCGAGGTAAGTAAAAATATGTAAAAATATTACCGCATAGACAGTAGCCCCTGATGCTCTGTTTGGCGTTCGGAAAGAAAAGCCGAATAGAGGATCTATTAAATATCGCAGGAGTCTAACTAAAAAGGAGTCAATATACGTATGCAGGCTTCGCTGCTGGCCACCGCCGCACTGACTGCGGAGGTGGGTGCCCTGAAGCAGGGCCTCGAGCGGACCGAGCAAGAGCTCGGCCTTGCCAAACGGCAGCTCGAGGAGAAAGAAGGTAAGAGATACCTTATAGAAAAAATGCCTATAAGAAGACGCAATTGCAAAAAATGACAGGAGTATACTGCTTATTGTAGGGGCCACAACTGAGGTGGCGACCCTCAAGCAGGCGCTGTCCGAGGCCGAGAAGAAAGCGGCCATGGAGCGCACCGAGCGGGAGAAATTTGAGGCGCAGGTCGGCGAGGTGCAGCAAGAGCTTCAGGCTCTCATGAAAAAACATGAGAGTTTGGAGCTCGACTCGAAGACGCGAGCGTCCGAGCTTGCTGCGGCCCTTAAAACTGCCAAATCTGCCAAGGCCGAAGCCCAGAAGGCCCTCCAGGAATTGGATGCGGTGAAAAAGATAGCGGCGGGTAAGGCATTCTCTATGCAAAGCAGACATATAAAAGTAAACTACTTGTTACTTACCCGAATCCGGAGCTCTCCAGGGGCATTCGCAGATCTTCCCCGCAGCGTATCCGATGCCGCCGCATTCTACCGAGCCGAGGAAGGCAGCTCGACGGAGAAGGTGTTCTGGTCTCAGTACGCTGAGGCCGGACACCCTGTGCCCTTGAGCGACCAGCTGAAGCAGCTGGTCGAGCTCCACAAGGCGGCCGAACAGGCCCTGAAGGGCTTCATAGTTCGGCTGTGGCCTGGAGAGGCCCTGCCTGGGAGCTACTTCGGACTGGTGCGGCGGCTGGTGGAGGCTTGTCCAAGGCTCGAGGTCATCAAGCGCTCCGTCTGCATCGAAGGTGCCCGTAGGGCCCTTGCCCGTGCAAAGGTGCACTGGGGTAAGCTGGACGGTGAGAAGCTTGTGAGGGACGGGCCGCCGCCGGGGAAGGAGCATCGCAAGCCCGAGAACTATTACAAGGATGTTCTGGCTGGTGCCCGCCTTATGGCGGATGAATGTACCAAGGATGTAATTTTTGAATGAACTCGCTCGTGTTATCCTGTGCGCTGAAAACTTGTTCATATGCGCTAAGCAATGCTTGTTGAATTTAAAATATTACTTTCTGTGCGGCCGTTTATCAAAAAATTGAGAGATGGCCAGTCGTCGGCTTCTGCCCCCATGCCACTAGTGCTGGGGTGTTCGGGATAAACCTGAGCGCTCTTTTTCCCATGATTGGGTCCGTCGAGGGAGGCGCTCAGCACAACGAACAAGGCAATCGGACTATAATGCTTGAACACTCTCACTTAGCCATAGAACTCTATAATTTTAAATTTCGGCGAAGCCCCTAGTATTCGGAAGACCGAGTTCGGGGCGCTATCCACGCCTTGGCCGGACAAAGCTGGTTCCTCGCTCGAAGCGGCATAAGTCTTTAAGGACTCGAAAAACCTCTCGAACAGCGACCGGTCTCTCGCCTCATCATGACAGTCAGTTTTAGCTTTCTCTACTGAGGTGCTCAGCCCAGCTCAACTGGGGCACAATCGCAGTAGTTCTCCTAGTGCTACCTTAGCCGATATAGCGGAACGTAAGGCACCAAAACATAGGAGCCGGGCAAACCCAACTATTGACCCAAATCATGATTCGGAGCCGATGCATATAGTGCTATAAGTTCGGGGTGCCGCACTTGTGAAAGTGTACGGACTTCTCACGCCATATTGATGGGTACTGAAGCCCCTGGCGTATTTTGCCGTACCACAGTGTACGGATGCAACATGTTATTAATACATATATATAAAAGAGGATAATGCAAAAAATAGACAAAAAGCTATGCATTGTTTATAGAAAGGCTGCTATGAAAGCGGAACGATACAAATAGTGCGATAAGCAAAAGAAATTGGACTATTTAACATGTCCTGGCCAGGGGCAGGCCGCGGAATTGTATTAAAAAACAGGTATACTGCTCGCAATAGAGACCACCTGGGAGTTCCATAATGCGGCGTGGCTTGTCTGCTTTCCTGGATCTTGCATCGTTTGTGCGGCAGTTGAATTGCCGAACGGGTCATCCGAAGTATGGAGTCCTGAGAGTAAGAGAAAAAAAGAAAAAAAGGAATCCGGCAGCCCCTGGTGCGGTTTAAGCCGTATTTCGGGCGTGCCGTGATAGTGCCCCTTCCCCTGTGCCCATGGTATTTCAAGAGCGTAGTTATGTACGCGAAGCACTGGTTTCGCTATATCGCGAGGGCTAGGGTTGGGGCCGCATTGCTACGCTAGCTCAGAACGTGCCAGGCGGTCTTGTTGTAGGGTACTCCGGGCGCGCTTGACAGTGTCCGGCTTTTTGAAGGCCGAACTGGAGAACTGCCTAGAGAGGCTGCTTTGTACTTCTGCTGCGAGCGCTGCCGTGTGCTCCTCTGTTCGGAGGGAGCGTTCAGTGTTCCCATTGACCATGATTACTCCTCTAGGGCCTGGCATCTTGAGCTTGAGGTATGCATAGTGCGGTATCGTGTTGAATTTTGCGAATGCGGTTCGCCCGAGCAGTGCGTGATAGCCACTACGGAACGGGACTATGTCGAAGATTACTCCTCGCTTCGGAAGTTATCCGGAGATCCGAAGACCACTTCCAGTGTGACTGAGCCTGTACAGTTGGCTTCTACACCTGGTATGACGCCTTTAAAGGTCGTTTTGGTGGGCTTGATCCTCGAGGGATCTATGCCCATTTTTCGCACTGTATCCTGGTAAAGCAGGTCAGGCTGCTGCCGCCGTCCATGAGGACTCTTGTGAGATGAAATCCGTCAATGATTGGGTCTAGAACCAATGCGGCGAAGCCGCCATGACGGATGCTAGTGGGGTGGTCCCTTCGATCAAAGGTGATCGGGCAGGAGGACCATGGGTTGAACTTTGGGGCGACTGGCTCCATCGCATATATGTCCCGTAACGCACTTCCGCTCCCTCTTGGGGATGTGGGTTGCGTATATCATTGTTCAACCCGTCCGCACTTGCGGGGGAAATCCCTTCTGTCCACCGTTGTTCGGCGGCCTGGGCTCCTCCTCGTTGTCGCTATACAGCCCCTTGTCTTTGTTTTCGGCTCTTAACTTGCCTGCCTGCTTGAACACCCAACAATCCCTGTTGGTGTGATTGGCTGGCTTTTCGGGGGTGCCATGTATCTGGCATAAGCGGTCGAGTATTCGGTCCAAACTGGACGGGCCCTGAGTATTTCTTTTGAATGGCTTTTTCCGTTGACCGGATTTGTAGCCTCGGAATCCGGCATTAACTGCCGTATCCTCATTGCTGTCACTGTTAACGCGGCGCTTTTGTTTGTTCCAACGCGACCTGTCGCTTTTGTCCTTGGTATTCGAATTACCAGGGTTCTTGGTTAAATTGTTGCTGCGAGCTAGCCAGCTGTCTTCTCCCGCGCAAAAGCGGGTCATGAGTGGTCGTGAGGGCTGCATAGATTTCGCTTTTCCTGTCCCAGGTGCCGGGCAAGCCACTCATCAACGGATATTATGCTTGAAGGCGCTAAGGCCTCTGCGTCGGACAGTCGACTATCTGTTTTTCTTTGTTAGGAACCCGTGTCCAGAATTGCCTGGCCGATTCCTCTGGCTGCTGAATTATGTGGCTTAGGTCATCGGCGTCCGGTGGTCGCACATAAGTGCCCTGGAAGTTGTCAAGGAATGCGGCTTCCAGATCCTCCCAAGAACCGATTGAGTCTACTGGCAAGCTGTTAAGCCAATGCCGGGCTGGTCCCTTAAGTTTGAGTGGGAGGTATTTGATGGCGTGTAGATCATCACCGCGGGCCATGTGGATATGAAGGAGATAATCCTCGATCCATACCGCAGGATCTGTTGTGCCATCGTATGATTCGATGTTTACGGGTTTGAAGCCCTCAGGGATTTTATGATCCATTACTTCATCTGTGAAGCATAGTGGGTGTGCGGCGCCTCTGTATTGGGCTATATCACGACGCAGCTCGAAGGAGCTTTGTCTGTTGAGTTCGGCCCGGCCGGATTTATTGCATCCGGAGTGACGATCACCGTCACGTGCCGTGGGGCGCCTGCGCGATCCGTAGATCGATCTTGTTTGCCTTGCCTTGTCCTCCAGTATGTCGCGCAGGTCGGGCGCATTTTCCCGTGCCTTAGTATGCTTGACGCGGCGTCGGGGCATGGCTTGAGTGGAGGGCCAAGAGGCCTCTCTGTCGCGGCCACGAGGTGGCCGGTCGGCCATGTCATGCGCTGGTGATGTAGGTGCTTCCTCCTCTAGTCGGGGTAGCAGCCTGCGCTTTGGGTAACTCTTGGAGGGGCGTTCGAGTTCATACTCTTCGGCCGCAAGGACTTCAGTCCATCTGTCAGCTAGCAAATCCTGATCAGCTCTAAGCTGTTGCTGCTTTTTCTTGAGGCTGCTTGCCGTGGCCATAAGCCTGCGTTTAAAACGCTCTTGTTCGGCGAGATCCTCTGGCACGAGAACTCGTCGTCGTCGAGGCTTGCCTCGTCTTCGGAGGGAGGCGTATAATTATCGTCCTCAACCTCTTGGTCCGCCGCCCTCTCATGAGGGCTGGCTTCTCTGTCCTCCTGTGCTGAATCTTGCTGGAGGGGGTGTTCTTCGGCGCTATCCGGAGTAGTATTATCTCCCGTGCCGGAATCACCGTTTTTGCTTTGGCGGGATTTAGAGCGGCGCCGCTGACGCCGGCGCTTGGGCTGTTTCTTAGAGGTATCGTCCCCGCTGTTCCATCGCCATCTCCATCCTTTGGAGTGTCCACCATATATATGTCATATGACGAGGTGGCCTTCCAGCGCCCTACAGGTGCTGGTTCTTGTTCGTCTCCTGCATCGTCGTCCATGCCGTCGATGTCTTCGGAGTCGAAGTCAAGCATGTCGGTTAAGTCGTCGACAGTGGCTACGAAGTGGGTGGTGGGTGGGTTTTGAATTTCTTCATCGTCCGTATCCCAACCTTGCTGACCGTAGTCCGGCCAGGGCTCTCCTGATAAAGAGAGAGACTTTAGAGAATTCAGGATGTCGCCGAAGGGCGAGTGCTGAAAGATGTCGCGGCGGTGAACTCCATTATCGGCGCCCAATCGGATTCGATCGGCAGGGGCGCGGGGGGCTCGGAGTTCGGAGAGGAATCCGGCTCCTCGGAGTCACGGGCCATGCGGAGTGCGGGGCTGGAGTTCGGCTCGATCGCCTCTGAGATCGCAGCCCCTGAGGCAGCGTCCAACCGCTGATCCTCGATCGGCAGTAGGCTCCGAATCAATGGTCGGAACCGATGCGTGTGCGGCCTCCAAGGCGCTGTTCGGCGGCAGAGCTATATCATGCCCATCGAGACAGTGCGGCGCGCTTGGCTGTGGCTCGAATCCGTCGAAGATCAAGTCCCCGCGGATGTCAGCCGTGTAGTTTAGGCTTCCAAACCTGACCTGATGGCCAGGGGCGTAGCTTTCGATCTGCTCAAGGTGGCCAAGCGAATTGGCCCGCAGTGCGAAGCCGCCGAAGACGAAGATCTGTCCGGGGAGAAAAGTCTCACCCTGGACTGCATCGTTGTTGATGATCGAAGGAGCCATCGGGCCTAAAAGCGACGACACAGAGGAACTCTCAATGAAAGCACCAATGTCGGTGTCAAAACCGGCGGATCTCGGGTAGGGGGTCCCGAACTGTGCGTCTAGGCCGGATGGTAACAGGAGGCAAGGAACACGATGTTTTACCCAGGTTCGGGCCCTCTTGATGGAGGTAAAACCCTACGTCCTGCTTGATTAATATTGATGATATGGGTAGTACAAGAGTAGATCTACCACGAGATCAAGGAGGCTAAACCCTAGAAGCTAGCCTATGGTATGATTGTTGTATGATGAAGTTGTCCTATGGACTAAAACCCTCCGTTTATATAGACACCGGAGAGGGTTAGGGTTACACAAAGTCGGTTACAATGGTAGGAGATCTTGAATATCCGCATCGCCAAGCTTGCCTTCCACACCAAGGAAAGTCCCATCCGGACACGGGACGAAGTCTTCAATCTTGTATCTTCATAGTCCTGGAGTTCGGCTGAAGGTATAGTCCGGCTACCCGAACACCCCCTAATCCAGGACTCCCTCAACAATACTCCACTCAAGTGGAGCCATCACCAACCCAAGGCCCACACGCTTCCGAAGAACAAAGTGAAGGCCCTCAACCTCAAGAACAAGAACAAGGGCAAGGTCAATCTCAAGATGGTGTTGTAACACCGAGTGATGCCCAAGGTCGAGTTCTCTCCTCCGAGCAAGTTCAAGATCAAGAGTTTCCTCGAGATCAAGAACAAGCTCAAGACGGCGCTCAAGATGATCAAGTGACCGCTCCTTGACTCACCCCCGAGGAGGAATTGGAGCATCGTGCCGCCAAGATTGCTTCCAAGCTCTCCACCAAAGATCATCTCATGTCAAATGTGCTTGGGAGCTTAAGAAAGGGGGTAAGCACTCCTAGACAATTAGCAAACTATTGTGAACACACATTTGTCTCTTGTGTTGAACCCCAAAAGTCTATGAGGTGCTAGGATCCGGATTGGCTCAATGCCATGCATGAAGAACTCAACAACTTCGAGCACAACAAGGTGTGGAGATTGGTGCCAAGGCCAACGGGAACCATAATGTCATTGGAACCAAGTGGATATTCAAGAACAAGCAAGATGCTCATGGGATTATCATTCACAACAAGGCTTGTTGGTAGGCACAAGGCTACTCCCAAGTCGAGGGTATCGACTACGGTGAAACCTTTGCTCCTGTTGCCTCGCCTTGAATCCATTCGCATGTTGATTGCATATCTTCTCATCATAACTTTAAGTTACAAAAATGGATGTGAAGAGTGCTTTTATTAATGGTCCTATTAATAGTTGGTATATGTCAAGCACCCCCCCGGGTTCGAGGATCCCTACTTTCCTGATCATGTGTATCAACTCGATAAGGCACTCTATGGCCTTAAGCAAGCCCCACGTGAGTGGTATGACCACCTTACCGAGTTGTTGCAAGATCGTGGTTTTGAAATTGGGAAAATCGACCCCACTCTTTTTACTATGAAGGTCAAAAGGGAGTTGTTTGTGTGCCAACTATATGTTGATGATATTATCTTTGGTTCCCCTAACAAAGCTTTCAATGAGGAATTTGCCGCGCTCATGACCTTCAAGTTCAAGATGTCCATGATGGGAGAGTTGAAGTTCTTTCTCGGGTTCGAAGTCAAGCAACAAAGAGAAGGAACCTTCATCAACCAAGCCAAATACACTCAAGACATGCTTAAGAGATTCAAGCTAATTGATGTCAAGCCGGCGTCCACTCCTATGCCCGTCAAATGCCAACTTGACATAGATCCCAATGGTAAAGCAGTGGATCAAAAGGTATATCGCTCCATGATTGGCTCCTTGCTTTACCTTTGTGCATCTAGACTGGATATCATGTTTGAGTGTGGGAATTTGTGCACGGTGTCAAGCCGCACCTAAGGAAAGTCACTTTGTGGCGGTCAAGCGACTCTTTCAACATTTGGCTCATACCCCAAATTTTGGCTTATGGCACCCAAGAGGAGCAAACTTCAAGCTTGTAGGTTATTCGGACTCGGATTGGGCGGGAGACAAAGTGGATAGGAAGTCCACTTCCGGAGGGTGCCAATTTCTTGGTTGCTCTTTGGTGAGTTGGTCTTTCAAGAAGAAAAGTTGCGTGTCTCTTTTGTCCAGGGAAGCGGAGTATGTGGCTGTGCTACCTCTTGAGCACTTGCGTTGGTTTTCCCTTGAAGAGGAAAGGGTGATGCAGCAAAGTAGCGTAAGTCTTTCCCTCAGTTTTTGAGAACCAAGGTATCAATCCAGTAGGAGGCCGCACGAGTCCCTCGCACCTACACAAACAAATAAATCCTCGCAACCAACGCGATAAGGGGTTGTCAATCCCTACACGGTCACTTACGAGAGTGAGATCTGATAGATATTATAAGATAATATTTTTGGTATTTTTATGATAAAGAGAAATAAAGATGCAAGCAAAATAAATGGCAAAGGAAATAACTAAGTATTAGAAGATTAATATGATGGAAGATAGACCCGGGGGGCATAGGTTTCACTAGGGGCTTCTCTCAAGAGCATAAGTATTATGGTGGGTGAAACAAATTACTGTTGAGAATTGACAAGAATTGAGCATAGTTATGAGAATATCTTAGGTATGATCATGTATATAGGCATCACGTCGAGACAAGTAGACGACTCCTGCCTGCATCTACTACTATTACTCCACACATCGACCGCTATCCAGCATGCATCTAGAGTATTAAGTTCAAGAGAACAGAGTAACGCTTTAAGCAAGATGACATGATGTAGAGGGATAAACTCATGCAATATGATATAAACCCCATCTTGTTATCCTCGATGGCAACAATACAATACGTGCCTTGCTGCCCCCTACGTCACTTGGAAAGGACACCACAAGATTGAACCCAAAGCTAAGCACTTAGAAGTCGTGCTTAGCCTTTGGGTTCAATCTTGTGGTGTCCTTTCCAAGTGACAGTAGGGGGCAGCAAGGCACGTATTGTATTGTTGCCATCGAGGATAACAAGATGGGGTTTATATCATATTGACATGAGTTTATCCCTCTACATCATGTCATCTTGCTTAAAGCGTTACTCTGTTCTCTTGAACTTAATACTCTAGATGCATGCTGGATAGCGGTCGATGTGTGGAGTAATAGTAGTAGATGCAGGCAGAGTCGTCTACTTGTCTTCGACGTGATGCCTATATACATGATCATACCTAAGATATCTCATAACTATGCTCAATTCTGTCAATCTCAACAGTAATTTGTTTCACCCACCATAATACTTATGCTCTTGAGAGAAGCCACTAGTGAAACCTATGCCCCCGGGTCTATCTTCCATCATATTAATCTTCAATACTTAGTTATTTCCTTTGCCATTTATTTTGCTTGCATCTTTTATTATCTCTTATCATAAAAATACCAAAAATATTATCTTATAATATCTATCAGATCTCACTCTCGTAAGTGACCGTGTAGGGAGACAACCCCTTATCGCGTTGGTTGCTGAGGATTTATTTGTTTGTGTAGGTGCGAGGGACGGCCTCCTACTGGATTGATACCTTGGTTCTCAAAAACTGAGGGAAATGACTTACGCTACTTTGCTGCATCACCCTTTCCTCTTCAAGGGAAAACCAACGCAAGTGCTCAAGAGGTAGCACAGCCACATACTCCGCTTCCCTGGACAAAAGAGACACGCAACTTTTCTTCTTGAAAGACCAACTCACCAAAGAGCAACCAAGAAATTGGCACCCTCCGGAAGTGGACTTCCTATCCACTTTGTCTCCCGCCCAATCCGAGTCCGAATAACCTACAAGCTTGAAGTTTGCTCCTCTTGGGTGCCATAAGCCAAAATTTGGGGTATGAGCCAAATGTTGAAAGAGTCGCTTGACCGCCACAAAGTGACTTTCCTTAGGTGCGGCTTGACACCGTGCACAAATTCCCACACTCAAACATGATATCCAGTCTAGATGCACAAAGGTAAAGCAAGGAGCCAATCATGGAGCGATATACCTTTTGATCCACTGCTTTACCATTGGGATCTATGTCAAGTTGGCATTTGACGGGCATAGGAGTGGACGCCGGCTTGACATCAATTAGCTTGAATCTCTTAAGCATGTCTTGAGTGTATTTGGCTTGGTTGATGAAGGTTCCTTCTCTTTGTTGCTTGACTTCGAACCCGAGAAAGAACTTCAACTCTCCCATCATGGACATCTTGAACTTGAAGGTCATGAGCGCGGCAAATTCCTCATTGAAAGCTTTGTTAGGGGAACCAAAGATAATATCATCAACATATAGTTGGCACACAAACAACTCCCTTTTGACCTTCATAGTAAAAAGAGTGGGGTCGATTTTCCCAATTTCAAAACCACGATCTTGCAACAACTCGGTAAGGTGGTCATACCACTCACGTGGGGCTTGCTTAAGGCCATAGAGTGCCTTATCGAGTTGATACACATGATCAGGAAAGTAGGGATCCTCGAACCCGGGGGGGTGCTTGACATATACCAACTCATTAATAGGACCATTAATAAAAGCACTCTTCACATCCATTTTTGTAACTTAAAGTTATGATGAGAAGCATATGCAATCAACATGCGAATGGATTCAAGGCGAGCAACGGAGCAAAGGTTTCACCGTAGTCGATACCCTCGACTTGGGAGTAGCCTTGTGCTACCAAACGAGCCTTGTTGTGAATGATAATCCCATGAGCATCTTGCTTGTTCTTGAATATCCACTTGGTTCCAATGACATTATGGTTCCCGTTGGCCTTGGCACCAATCTCCACACCTTGTTGTGCTCGAAGTTGTTGAGTTCTTCATGCATGGCATTGAGCCAATCCGGATCTTCTAGCACCTCATAGACCTTTTGGGGTTCAACACAAGAGACAAATGTGTGGTGTTCACAATAGTTTGCTAATTGTCTAGGAGTGCTTACCCCCTTTCTTAAGCTCCCAAGCACATTTGACATGAGATGATCTTTGGTGGAGAGCTTGGAAGCAATCTTGGCGGCACGATGCTCCAATTCCTCCTCGGGGGTGAGTCAAGGAGCGGTCACTTGATCATCTTGAGCGCCGTCTTGAGCTTGTTCTTGATCTCGAGGAAACTCTTGATCTTGAACTTGCTCGGAGGAGAGAACTCGACCTTGGGCATCACTCGGTGTTACAACACCATCTTGAGATTGACCTTGCCCTTGTTCTTGTTCTTGAGGTTGAGGGCCTTCACTTTGTTCTTCGGAAGCGTGTGGGCCTTGGGTTGGTGATGGCTCCACTTGAGTGGAGTATTGTTGAGGGAGTCCTGGATTAGGGGGTGTTCGGGTAGCCGGACTATACCTTCAGCCGAACTCCAGGACTATGAAGATACAAGATTGAAGACTCGTCCCGTGTCCGGATGGGACTTTCCTTGGCGTGGAAGGCAAGCTTGGCGATGCGGATATTCAAGATCTCCTACCATTGTAACCGACTTTGTGTAACCCTAACCCTCTCCGGTGTCTATATAAACCGGAGGGTTTTAGTCCGTAGGACAACTTCATCATACAACAATCATACCATAGGCTAGCTTCTAGGGTTTAGCCTCCTTGATCTCGTGGTAGATCTACTCTTGTACTACCCATATCATCAATATTAATCAAGCAGGACGTAGGGTTTTACCTCCATCAAGAGGGCCCGAACCTGGGTAAAACATCGTGTTCCTTGCCTCCTGTTACCATCCGGCCTAGACGCACAGTTCGGGACCCCCTACCCGAGATCCGCCGGTTTTGACACCGACATTGGTGCTTTCATTGAGAGTTCCTCTGTGTCGTCGCTTTTAGGCCCGATGGCTCCTTCGATCATCAACAACGATGCAGTCCAGGGTGAGACTTTTCTCCCCGGACAGATCTTCGTCTTCGGCGGCTTCGCACTGCGGGCCAATTCGCTTGGCCACCTTGAGCAGATCGAAAGCTACGCCCCTGGCCATCAGGTCAGGTTTGGAAGCCTAAACTACACGGCTGACATCCGCGGGGACTTGATCTTCGACGGATTCGAGCCACAGCCAAGCGCGCCGCACTGTCTCGATGGGCATGATATAGCTCTGCCGCCGAACAGCGCCTTGGAGGCCGCACACGCATCGGTTCCGACCATTGATTCGGAGCCTACTGCGCCGATCGAGGATCAGCGGTTGGACGCTGCCTCAGGGGCTGCGATCTCAGAGGCGATCGAGCCGAACTCCAGCCCCGCACTCCGCATGGCCCGTGACTCCGAGGAGCCGGATTCCTCTCCGAACTCCGAGCCCCCCGCGCCCCTGCCGATCGAATCCGATTGGGCGCCGATAATGGAGTTCACCGCCGCGGACATCTTTCAGCACTCGCCCTTCGGCGACATCCTGAATTCTCTAAAGTCTCTCTCTTTATCAGGAGAGCCCTGGCCGGACTACGGTCAGCAAGGTTGGGATACGGACGATGAAGAAATTCAAAACCCACCCACCACCCACTTCGTAGCCACTGTCGACGACTTAACCGACATGCTTGACTTCGACTCCGAAGACATCGACGGCATGGACGACGATGCAGGAGACGAACAAGAACCAGCACCTGTAGGGCGCTGGAAGGCCACCTCGTCATATGACATATATATGGTGGACACTCCAAAGGATGGAGATGGCGATGGAACAGCGGGACGATACCTCTAAGAAACAGCCCAAGCGCCGGCGTCAGCGGCGCCGCTCTAAATCCCGCCAAAGCAAAAACGGTGATTCCGGCACGGGAGATAATACTACTCCGGATAGCGCCGAAGAACACCCCCTCCAGCAAGATTCAGCACAGGAGGACAGAGAAGCCAGCCCTCATGAGAGGGCGGCGGACCAAGAGGTTGAGGACGATAATTATACGCCTCCCTCCGAAGACGAGGCAAGCCTCGACGACGACGAGTTCGTCGTGCCAGAGGATCTCGCCGAACAAGAGCGTTTTAGAGAGAGATCTATGCCATGGCAAGCAGCCTCAAGAAAAAGCAGCAACAGCTTAGAGCTGATCAGGATTTGCTAGCTGACAAATGGACTGAAGTCCTTGCGGCCGAAGAGTATGAACTCGAACGCTCCTCCAAGAGTTACCCAAAGCGCAGGCTGCTACCCCGACTAGAGGAGGAAGCACCTACATCACCAGCGCATGACATGGCCGACCGGCCACCTTGTGGCCGTGACAGAGAGGCCTCTTGGCCCTCCACTCAAGCCATGCCCCGGCGCCGCGTTAAGCATACTAAGGCACGGGAAAATGCGCCCGACCTGCGCGACATACTGGAGGACAAGGCAAGGCAAACAAGATCGATCTACAGATCGCGCAGGCGCCCCACGACACGTGATGGTGATCGTCACTCCGGATGCAATAAATCCGGCCGGGCCGAACTCAACAGACAAAGCTCCTTCGAGCTGCGTCATGATATAGCCCAATACAGAGGCGCCGCACACCCACTATGCTTCACAGATGAAGTGATGGATCATAAAATCCCTGAGGGCTTCAAACCCATAAACATCGAATCGTACGATGGCACAACAGATCCTGCGGTATGGATCGAGGATTATCTCCTTCATATCCACATGGCCCGCGGTGATGATCTACACGCCATCAAATACCTCCCAATCAAACTTAAGGGACCAGCCCGGCATTGTCTTAACAACTTGCCAGCAGACTCAATCGGTTCTTGGGAGGACCTGGAAGCCGCATTCCTTGATAACTTCCAGGGCACTTATGTGCGACCACCGGACGCCGATGACCTAAGCCACATAATTCAGCAGCCAGAGGAATCGGCCAGGCAATTCTGGACACGGTTCCTAACAAAGAAAAACCAGATAGTCGACTGTCCGGACGCAGAGGCCTTAGCGGCCTTCAAGCATAATATCCGTGACGAGTGGCTTGCCCGGCACCTGGGACAGGAAAAGCCGAAATCTATGGCAGCCCTCACGACACTCATGACCCGCTTTTGCGCGGGAGAAGACAGCTGGCTAGCTCGCAGCAACAATTTAACCAAGAACCCTGGTAATTCGAATACCAAGGACAAAAGTGACAGGTCGCGTCGGAACAAACAAAAGCGCCACGTTAACAGCGACAGCAACGAGGATACGACAGTTAATGCCGGATTCCGAGGCTACAAATCCGGTCAACGGAAAAAGCCATTCAAAAGAAATACTCAGGGCCCGTCCAGTTTGGACCGAATACTCGACCGCTTGTGCCAGATACATGGCACCCCCGAAAAGCCAGCCAATCACACCAACAGGGATTGTTGGGTGTTCAAGCAGGCAGGCAAGTTAAGAGCCGAAAACAAAGACAAGGGGCTGCATAGCGACGACGAGGAGGAGCCCAGGCCGCCGAACAACAGTGGACAGAAGGGATTTCCCCCGCAAGTGCGGACGGTGAACATGATATACGCAACCCACATCCCCAAGAGGGAGCGGAAGCGTGCGTTACGGGACGTATATGCGATAGAGCCAGTCGCCCCAAAGTTCAACCCATGGTCCTCCTGCCCGATCACCTTTGATCGAAGGGACCACCCCACTAGCATCCGTCACAGGCGGCTTCGCCGCATTGGTTCTAGACCCAATCATTGACGGATTTCATCTCACAAGAGTCCTCATGGACGGCGGCAGCAGCCTGAACCTGCTTTACCAGGATACAGTGCGAAAATGGGCATAGATCCCTCGAGGATCAAGCCCACCAAAACGACCTTTAAAGGCGTCATACCAGGTGTAGAAGCCAACTGTACAGGCTCAGTTACACTGGAAGTGGTCTTCGGATCTCCGGATAACTTCCGAAGCGAGGAGTTAATCTTCGACATAGTCCCGTTCCGTAGTGGCTATCACGCACTGCTCGGGCGAACTGCATTCGCAAAATTCAACACGGTACCGCACTATGCATACCTCAAGCTCAAGATGCCAGGCCCTAGAGGAGTAATCATGGTCAATGGGAACACTGAACGCTCCCTCCGAACGGAGGAGCACACGGCAGCGCTCGCAGCAGAAGTACAAAGCAGCCTCTCTAGGCAGTTCTCCAGTTCGGCCTTCAAAAAGCCAGACACTGTCAAGCGCGCCCGGAGTACCCTACAACAAGACCGCCTGGCACGTTCTGAGCTAGCGTAGCAATGCGGCCCCAACCCTAGCCCTCGCGATATAGCGAAACCAGTGCTTCGCGTACATAACTACGCTCTTGAAATACCATGGGCACAGGGGAAGGGGCACTATCACGGCACGCCCGAAAAACGGCTTAAACCGCACCAGGGGCTGCCGGATTCCTTTTTTTCTCTTACTCTCAGGACTCCATACTTCGGATGACCCGTTCGGCAATTCAACTGCCGCACAAACGATGCAAGATCCAGGAAAGCAGACAAGCCACGCCGCATTATGGAACTCCCAGGTGGTCTCTATTGCGAGCAGTATACCTGTTTTTTAATACAATTCCGCGGCCTGCCCCTGGCCAGGACATGTTAAATAGTCCAATTTCTTTTGCTTATCGCACTATTTGTATCGTTCCGCTTTCATAGCAGCCTTTCTATAAACAATGCATAGCTTTTTGTCTATTTTTTGCATTATCCTCTTTTTATATATATGTTTATTAATAACATGTTGCATCCGTACACTGTGGTACGGCAAAAATACGCCAGGGGCTTCAGTACCCATCAATATGGCGTGAGAAGTCCGTACACTTTCACAAGTGCGGCACCCCGAACTTATAGCACTATATGCATCGGCTCCGAATCATGATTTGGGTCAATGGTTGGGTTTGCCCGGCTCCTATGTTTTGGTGCCTTACGTTCCGCTATATCGGCTAAGGTAGCACTAGGAGAACTACTGCGATTGTGCCCCAGTTGAGCTGGGCTGAGCACCTCAGTAGAGAAAGCTAAAACCGACTGTCATGATGAAGCGAGAGACCGGTCGCTGTTCGAGAGGTTTTTCGAGTCCTTAAAGACTTATGCCGCTTCGAGCGAGGAACCGGCTTTGTCCGGCCAAGGCGTGGATAGCGCCCCGAACTCGGTCTTCCGAATACTAGGGGCTTCGCCGAAATTTAAAATTATAGAGTTCTATGGCTAAGTGAGAGTGTTCAAGCATTATAGTCCGATTGCCTTGTTCGTTGTGCTGAGCGCCTCCCTCGACGGACCCAATCATGGGAAAAAGAGCGCTCAGGTTTATCCCGAACACCCCAGCACTAGTGGCATGGGGGCAGAAGCCGACGACTGGCCATCTCTCAATTTTTTGATAAACGGCCGCACAGAAAGTAATATTTTAAATTCAAGCATTGCTTAGCGCATATGAACAAGTTTTCAGCGCACAGGATAACACGAGCGAGTTCATTCAAAAATTACATCCTTGGTACATTCATCCGCCATAAGGCGGGCACCAGCCAGAACATCCTTGTAATAGTTCTCGGGCTTGCGATGCTCCTTCCCCGGCGGCGGCCCGTCCCTCACAAGCTTCTCACCGTCCAGCTTACCCCAGTGCACCTTTGCACGGGCAAGGGCCCTACGGGCACCTTCGATGCAGACGGAGCGCTTGATGACCTCGAGCCTTGGACAAGCCTCCACCAGCCGCCGCACCAGTCCGAAGTAGCTCCCAGGCAGGGCCTCTCCAGGCCACAGCCGAACTATGAAGCCCTTCAGGGCTTGTTCGGCCGCCTTGTGGAGCTCGACCAGCTGCTTCAGCTGGTCGCTCAAGGGCACAGGGTGTCCGGCCTCAGCGTACTGAGACCAGAACACCTTCTCCGTCGAGCTGCCTTCCTCGGCTCGGTAGAATGCGGCGGCATCGGATACGCTGCGGGGAAGATCTGCGAATGCCCCTGGAGAGCTCCGGATTCGGGTAAGTAACAAGTAGTTTACTTTTATATGTCTGCTTTGCATAGAGAATGCCTTACCCGCCGCTATCTTTTTCACCGCATCCAATTCCTGGAGGGCCTTCTAGCTTCGGCCTTGGCAGATTTGGCAGTTTTAAGGGCCGCAGCAAGCTCGGACGCTCGCGTCTTCGAGTCGAGCTCCAAACTCTCATGTTTTTTCATGAGAGCCTGAAGCTCTTGCTGCACCTCGCCGACCTGCGCCTCAAATTTCTCCCGCTCGGTGCGCTCCGTGGCCGCTTTCTTCTCGGCCTCGGACAGCGCCTGCTTGAGGGTCGCCACCTCAGTTGTGGCCCCTACAATAAGCAGTATACTCCTGTCATTTTTTGCAATTGCGTCTTCTTATAGGCATTTTTTCTATAAGGTATCTCTTACCTTCTTTCTCCTCGAGCTGCCGTTTGGCAAGGCCGAGCTCTTGCTCGGTCCGCTCGAGGCCCTGCTTCAGGGCACCCACCTCCGCAGTCAGTGCGGCGGTGGCCAGCAGCGAAGCCTGCATACGTATATTGACTCCTTTTTAGTTAGACTCCTGCGATATTTAATAGATCCTCTATTCGGCTTTTCTTTCCGAACGCCAAACAGAGCATCAGGGGCTACTGTCTATGCGGTAATATTTTTACATATTTTTTACTTACCTCGAAGCCTGTTAGAAGGCTAGCACAAGCTTCAGTCAGTCCGCTTTTGGCGGACCGAACCTTCTGGACCACCGTACTCATGATGGTACGGTGCTCCTCGTCGATGGAGGCGCCCTTAAGCACCTCCAGCAGATTGTCCGGCGCCTCCGGTTGGACGGAGGACGCCGGCTCAATAGGCTTGCTCCTCTTGGCAGGAGTTCGCCTGCCGCGGTCCGGAACCGTTGATGATTCCGGCGCGGTGTCCGGCTTAAAGCCGGACTTGGAGCCCTGGGGGGTCTTGTCCCCTTTACTCCTGGAGTCCGGGAGGTCGCCTCGCGGCTCCTCCTGGACCACCTCCTCTTGCCCCGGAGCTTGTCGCGACGCCACTTCGGCGTCATCCGCAGCACAGGGGGAGGCAGCGGGCGGAACTGAATTCACGTCCGATGAATCCAGGGAGCCGCTCGACGACTCGTCGAGCCCGTCCTTGGGCGGGCTGCATGATTATATTCGACATTAGGGAAAGCTGTGCAACAAAAGGAATATCATGAGTTACTCTGGTATCCGAACACTTACGATTTCGCCGGACGCTTGGCCCTGTCCGGCCACTCCTCTTCGTCCTCGTCGGCGTCGGGGGCGTAGTCCGGCGGAGGGGTTTTCCTCTTCTTGGACCCTTCGGCCTCCCCTACTAGGGCGGCCTTCCTCTTCTTTCCTCCCCCCGCTGGAGGGGGAGAGGTCTCTTCTTCCTCCTCCTCGTCTTCACGGGAGGAGTGCGTCTCGGACTCGTCGGGACGACGAGTCCGACACCACCATATGCCGGGAACTCTTTCGAGTCCCCGTGGCCTTCTTCTCCGGCACCACATAAGGTGCCGGAACCAGCAGCTTCACTAGGAGAGCAGGGGCTGGGTCTTCGGGCAAGGGAGCCGGACAGTTAATCAGTCCGGACTTCGCCTGCCAATCCTGTCAAAGGTGAGGGAGTTTAGATCCCGCATAGAGTCAAACTATGAAGAAAACTTAACATCCTGTAAAAGATGAAAATATTTTACCTCGCCAGCAGGACGCTGCGAGCTGAATCCGCGGTCTTCGGAGGCGGATGTGGGAGCCTCGGCGCCTTTGGTTAGCCCCCTCCAGACATCTTCGTACGTCGTGTCGAAGAGCCTGCTCAGAGTTCGGTGCTGCGCCGGGTTGAACTCCCACAAATTGAAGTCCCGTTCTTGACACGGAAGGATCCGGCGGACGAGCATGACCTGGACTACGTTGACAAGCTTGAGCTGCTTGTTCACCAGGGACTGGATGCATTTTTGCAGTCCGGTCACCTCTTCTTCGTCGCCCCACGACAAGCCCGTCTCCTTCCAGGACGTGAGCCGCGTAGGGGGTCCGGATCAGAATTCAGGGGCTGCGATCCACTCCGGATCGCGTGGCTCGGTGATGTAAAACCACCCTGACTGCCACCCCTTCAAGGTCTCCACAAAGGAGCCCTCGAGCCATAGGACGTTGGCTATTTTTCCCGCCATGGCACCTCCGCACTCCGCCTGGTTGCCGTGCACCACCTTTGGCTTGACGTTGAAGGTCTTGAGCCAGAGGCCGAAATGGGGGCGGATGCAGAGGAAAGCCTCGCACACGACGATAAACACCGAGATATTGAGGATGAATTTCGGGGCCAGATCGTGGAAATCTAGGCCATAGTAGAACATGAGCCCGCAGACAAATGGGTGGAGAGGAAAACCCAGTCGCGGAGGAAGTGGGGAAGAAATACTACCCTCTCATGGGGCCTTGGGGTGGGGAGAAGCTGCCCCTCCTCAGGAAGCCGGTGCGCGATGTCTTTGGACAGGTATCCGGCCTTCCTTAGCTTTTTGACATGGCCCTCCGTGACGGAGGAGACCATCCACTTGCCTCCCGCTCCGGACATTGTTGGAGAAGGTTGAGGTAGGAAGTGCGGGCTTGGGCGCTGGAGCTCGGGTGCGCAGAAGATGGATAGGCAAAGGAGGAAGAAGGCGTAGGTAAAAAGGTGGATCCTTATCCCCTTATATGGCGGATGCGACTATGCGTCCCCACCAGCCTAGTAAAACTCGCTTGCCTCCCAAGCGCCGTGATAAATGGCGCGGTTGGGTTACCCACGTCCGTATTGATGAGAATCCCGTAAATGGGGGACACGATCTCTGCTTTGACAAGACGTGCCAAGGAAACCGCCTCGCAAAACACGCTGAGGTGGAAAAGTGAAAACGATTCGAATAAAGGCTTGGCCGTAGTGTGATGTCACGCTGCGGAATACGTCAGCAGATTAGATTTGTGTTAATATTATTCTCTCTATGGCTAATGTGGAAACTTATTTTGCAGAGCCGGACACTACTCTTGGTGTTTACAAACTTTTATGAAGAATTTGGAGGAGGAACCCGCCTTGCAATGCCGAAGACAATCTACACGCCGGACTCATCGTCATTGAAGCCTGGTTCAGGGGCTACTGAGGGAGTCCTGGATTAGGGGGTGTTCGGGTAGCCGGACTATACCTTCAGCCGGACTCCAGGACTATGAAGATACAAGATTGAAGACTTCGTCCCGTGTCCGGATGGGACTTTCCTTGGCGTGGAAGGCAAGCTTGGCGGTGCGGATATTCAAGATCTCCTGGAATTGTAACCGACTTTGTGTAACCCTAACCCTCTCCAGTGTCTATATAAACCGGAGGGTTTTAGTCCGTAGGACATCTTCATCATACAACAATCATACCATAGGCTAGCTTCTAGGGTTTAGCCTCCTTGATCTCGTGGTAGATCTACTCTTGTAATACCCATATCATCAATATTAATCAAGCAGGACGTAGGGTTTTACCTCCATCAAGAGGGCCCGAACCTGGGTAAAACATCGTGTTCCTTGCCTCCTGTTACCATCCGTCCTAGACGCACAGTTCGGGACCCCCTACCCGAGATCCGCCGGTTTTGACACCGACAGGAAGTATATATAGATTTTTTATCTTGGAGGACAAGCATACGGTAGAAAACCGGAGTCCGGAAGGTATCCCACGTGGGCACAACCCACCTGTGGGTACGTTTCCTGGAACTTTCTTTATTTCCTAAATTTTTAAATATTCCAAAACTAATAAAAAATATTTTTGCGGATTTTTCGGAGTCCGTTTACTGACCGTATCACGTACCTCCTTATTTTCACGATTCTAGTGTTCCGGAAGGACTCTTTTATGTGTTCTTCCGGTGTCAAAGTTTGAATAATATTACTTTCAACATTAATGGTGTACCTGAGATGTAATGCTTTATCGTTGCCCATTGACAACCTTCGGGTTAGTACCTTCGGAGTTATTTATTTTGATGGCTCCATACCGATAAACCTCCTCGATAACATAGGGGCCTTCCCATTTTGAGAGGAGTTTTCCTGCAAAGAATCTGAAACGAGAGTTGTACGAAAGAACATGTTCTCCAACTTTAAACTCACGCTTTTGGATTCTTTTGTCATGCCATCTTTTAACTTTTTCTTTGAATAATTTTGCATTTTCATAAGCTTGGGTTCTCCATTCATCTAAGAGCTAATATCAAATAACCTCTTTTCACCGGCAAGTTTGAAATCATAATTGAGCTCTTTGATGGCCCAATATGCTTTATGTTCTAACTCAAGAGGCAAATGACAAGCTTTTCCATAAACCATTTTATAAGGAGACATACCCATAGGATTTTTATATGATGTTCTATAAGCCCAAAAGTAGCATCATCTATTTCTTAGACCAATTCTTCCTAGACCTATTGACAGTCTTTTGCAAAATTAATTTTATTTCTCTATTGCTAAGTTCAACTTGACCACTAGACTGAGGATGATAGGGCAATGCAATTCTATGGTTAAAACATACTTGGCAAAGCATTTTATGAAAAGCACCATGAATAAAGTGTGAACCACCATCAGTCATTAAATATCTAGGGACTCCAAACCTTGGGAAAATAACTTCCTTAAGCATTTTAATAGAGGTGTTGTGATCAGCACTACTAGTTGGAATAGCTTCTACCCATTTAGTAACATAATCAACAGCAACCAAAATATGTGTATACCCATTAGAGGAAGGAAAAGGTCCCATGTAATCAAATCCCCAAACATCAAATGGTTCAACAGCAAGTGAATAATTCATAGGCATTTCTTGACGCTTACCGATATTACCTATTCTTTGACATTCATCACAAGATAAGACGAACTTACGGGCATCCTTGAAGAGAGTAGGCCAATAAAATCCAGATTGCAATACCTTGTGAGCAGTTCTATCTCCAGCATGATGCCCTCCATAAGCCTCGGAGTGACATTTCCATAGGATTTGTCCCTGTTCATGCTCAGGTACACAACGTCTAATAATACCATCTACTCCTTCTTTATAAAGATGTGGGTCATCCCAAAAGTAATGTCTTAAATCATAGAAGAATTTTTTCTTTTGTTGGTATGTAAAGTAGGTGGTAAATATTTAGCAACAATGTAATTAGCATAATCAGCATACCAAGGAGTACTATGAGAAACATTTATTGCAGCTAACTGCTCATCAGGAAAACTATCATCAATAGGTAGTGGGTCATCAAGCACATTTTCAAGCCTAGACAAATTATCAGCAACTGGGTTCTCAGCTCCTTTTCTATCAATGATATGTAAATCAAATTCTTGTAACAAGAGAACCCATCGAATAAGTCTAGGTTTAGCATCTTTCTTTTCCATAAGATATTTAATAGCAGCATGGTCTGTGTGAACAGTTACTTTGGAATCAACAATATAAGGTATAAATTTATCACAAGCAAACACAACTGCTAAGAATTCTTTTTCAGTAGTAGCATAATTTCTTTGAGCACTGTCTAGAGTTTTACTAGCATAATGAATAACATTGAAGTTTCTTATCAACTCTTTGTCCTAGAACAGCACCAACAGCATAATCACTAGCATCACACATAATTTCAAAAGGCAAGTTCCAATCAGTGGTTGAACAATAGGTGCAGAAATTAAGGCTTTCTTAAGTGTTTCAAAGGCTTCTAAACAATCATCATCAAAAACAAAAGGAATATCCTTTCTGCAAGAGACTAGTAAGAGGCCTAGAAATTTTTGAAAAGTCTTTGATAAATCTCCTATAGAAACCAGCATGACCTAAGAAACTACGAATACCTTTTATATCTTTAGGACATGGCATTTTCTCAATTGCATCAACCTTAGCTTTGTCCACTTCAATACCTCTTTCAGAAATTTTATGACCCAAGACAATGCCTTCATTAACATAAAGGGCACTTCTCCCAATTCAAGACAAGATTTGTTTGTTCACATCTCTGCAAAACTCGATCAAGATTGCTTAAACAATCATCAAAAGACTTCCCATAAACAGAAAAGTCATCCATGAAAACCTCAACAATCTTTTCACAAAGTCATAGAATATAGTAGTCATACATCTTTGAAAGGTAGCAGGTGCATTACATAAACCAAAAGGCATACGTCTATAAGCATAGGTTCCAAAGGGACAAGTAAAAGTGGTCTTTTCTTGATAGGTTGAGAAACAGGTATTTGTGAAAAGCCATAATATCCATCAAGGAAGCAAAAATGTGTGTGCTTAGATAATCTTTCAAGCATTTGATCAATAAAAGGCAAAGGTAATGATCTTTTCTAGTTGCTTTGTTTAATTTTCTAAAATCAATTACCATTCTATAGCCTGTAACAATTCTTTGTGGAATAAGTTCATTCTTATCATTAGGAACAATAGTTATACCTCCTTTCTTAGGAACACAATGAACAGACTTACCCATCTACTATCAGCTATAGGATAGATTATACCTGCTTCCAGAAGTTTTAATATTTGTTCTTACCACTTCTTTCATCTTCGGATTTAACCGACGTTGGTGATCAACAACGGTTTAGCATCAGGTTCCATATTAATTTTGTGCTGACATAGAGTGGGACTAATGCCCTTTAAATCATCAAGAGTATATCCAATAGCAGCTCGGTGCTTCCTTAGAACTTTCCAATAATCTTTCTTCTTCATGTTCTGAAAGGTTAGCACTAATAATAACAAGATATATCTTCTTTTCATCAAGATAAGCATATTTCAAAGTGTCTGGTAATTGTTTTAATTCAAACACTGGATCACCTTTAGGTGGAGGAGGACCTCCTAGAGTTTCAATAGGCAAATTGTGTTTAAGTAGAGGACGTTGTTCAAAGAAAATTTTATCTATTTCATTTCTTTCATGCATATGAAAATCATTCTCATGGTCTAGCAAATATTGTTCTAAAGGATCAGTAGGTGGTACAGCAATAGAAGCAAGACCAATTAATTCATCCTTACTAGGCAAATTCTTTTTCATGAAGATTTCTACTAAACTTGGAAAAATTAAACTCATGAGACTCATCACCAAAGCTAACACCAACAGTTTGTTTCTTACAGTCTATCTTAGCATTAACTGTATTCAAGAAAGGTCTACCAAATATAATGGGACAAAAGTCATCTTGTGGAACCAAGAACAAGAAAATCAGTAGGGTATTTTATTTTCCCACACAAGACTTCAACATCTCTAACAATCCCAAATGGTGATATGGTGTCTCTATTAGCCAGTTTAATAGTAACATATATGTTCTTCTAACTCTGCAGGTGCTATGTCTTTCATAATTTCTTCTTGATATAAGGTGTAAGGAATAGCACTCACACTAGCACCCATGTCACATAAACCATGATAACAGTGATCTCCTATTTTAACTGAGATGACAGGCATGCCAACTACGGGCCTATGGTCTATGTCTTTTCTTATCAAGTTTGGCAATTCTAGCAGCTTCTTCACAGAAGTAAATAACATGCCCATCCATATCTTCTTCCTAAGAGATCTTTAACCATAGACAATACTAGGTTCAACTTTAATTTGTTCACCAGGTTTAGGTGTTCTAGTATAGCTTTGTGTTAACCATAGTTGAGACTTTAGCATGTTCCTTTATCCTAACAGGGAAAGGAGGTTTCTTAATATAAGCAAAAGAAACAACTGGATCAACATTATAAAGTATAGTTTTATTTAACTGGTATCAGTTCTTTATTTCTTCTTTAATAGGTGGGTGATATTTAAATCACTTCTCTTTAGGGAGTTCCACATGAGTAGCAAATGATTCACAAGAGGAGGCTACTATCTCAGAGTCAAGTCCATATTTAGTGCTAAATTTTGAAAAGCATCGGTATCCATAAAAGATTTAACACAATCATATTCAAGTTTAATACCTGAATCTTTACCTTTGTCGAGTTCCCAATCTTCAGAGTTGCGTTTAGTTCTTCCCAAAAGATCCCAACATAATTCAATAGTCTTCTTCATAAAGGAACCAGCACAAGAAGTATCAAGCATGGTTTGATCATTACGAGAAAGCCAAGCATAGAAATTCTGGAGAATAATTTCTCTTGAGAGCTCAGGATTGGGGCATGAATATAACATTGAATTAAGCCTCCCCCAAGATAGAGCGGTACTTAATCCTTCACAAGGCCAGAAATTATAAATATAATTCCGATCATGATGAACTAGATGCATAGGATAAAAAAATTGGTGGAACTCCAATTTCAACGATTCCAATTCCATGATCCAGTATCATCCCATAGCCTATACCATGCCAATGCTTTTCCCTTCAAATATAAAGGGAAAACCTTATTCATAACTTTATCTCCGGGTAAACCTGCGAGCTTAAACAATCCACAAATTTGTTCTACATATATCAAGTGCATATCAGGATGTTCGGTTCCATCTCCTGCATAAGGATTAGCTAGCAGTTGTCACTGGTACAGCGACGTCCTAAACAAATGGTTTAAAACCCCTTTCCGCGACGGCATTTGGAACCGTTGCCAAGTGAGTGTGTGCGATAGGGTGTCCTTCCCACACGACCCAGAAATCGTCGGGGATCGGCCCTCCTGGGACCCAGGCTGGGGCCGTGTGCGATCGGGCAAGGCATCGAAACCCAATCATTTTCGTAGGTATGTACATCCCACATAGTAATCCTAGAAAATCATTTCCATAGGTATGTACATCCCACACGATGAATCCCAGAAAATAATTTCTGTTTGTATGTGAAGGAAATATGCCCTAGAGGCAATAAAAAGTTATTATTTATTTCCTTATTTCATGATAATGTTTAGTATTCATGCTAGAATTGTATTAACTGGAAATGTAATACATGTGTGAATACATAGACAAACAGAGTGTCATTAGTATGGCTCTACTTGACTAGATCGTTTATCAAAGATGGTTATGTTTCCTAACCATAGACATGAGTTGTCATTTGATTAACGGGATCACATCATTAGGAGAATGATGTGATTGACTTGACCCATTCCGTTAGCTTAGCACTTGATCGTTTAGTATGTTGCTATTGCTTTTTTCATGACTTATACATGTTCCTATGACTATGAGATTATGCAACTCCCGTTTACCGGAGGAACACTTTGTGTGCTACCAAATGCACAACGTAACTGGGTGATTATAAAGGTGCTCTACAGGTGTCTCCAAAGCTACTTGTTGAGTTGGCGTATTTCGAGATTAGGATTTATCACTCTGATCTCAGAGAGGTATCTCTGGGCCCACTCGGTAATGCACATCACTATAAGCCTTGCAAGCATTGTAACTAATGAGTTAGTTGCGGGACGATGTACTACGGAACGAGTAAAGAGACTTTCCGGTAACGAGATTGAACTAGGTATTGAGATACCGACGATCGAATCTCGGGCAAGTAACATACGATGACAAAGGGAACAACGTATGTTGTTATGCGGTTCGACCGATAAAGATCTTCGTAGAATATGTAGGAGCCAATATGGGCATCCAGGTTCCACTATTGGTTATTGACCAGAGAAGTGTCTCGGTCATGTCTACATAGTTCTCGAACCCGTAGGGTCTGCACGCTTAACGTTCGTTGACGATATAGTATTTATGAGTTATGTATGTTGGTAACCGAATTTGTTCGGAGTTCCGATAAGATCACTGACATGACAAGGAACTCCGAATGGTCCGGAGATAAAGTTTGATATATGGGATAATAGTGTTTGGTCTTCGGAAGGGTTCCGGAATTCACCGGAAGGGGTTCGGATGTTTCCCGAAATGTTTGGGTACGAGAACACTTTATTTGGGCCAAAGGGGAAAGCCCACAAGGTTTTTGGAAAGCGCAAAAGGAAGTTTTGCGGAGTCCAGGGGCCAGACGCCAGGGTCCCTGGCGTCTGGGTCCAGACGCCGGGAACCCTGGCGTCTGGCCCTGGAGTCCGAGAAGGACTCTTGCCTTTCGGGTGAAACCGACTTTGTGGAGGCTTTTACTCCAAGTTTCGACCCCAGGCTCAACATATAAATAGAGGGGTAGGGCTAGCACCCAAGACACATCAAGAAACACCAAGCGTGTGCGGCAACCCTGTCCCCTCTAGTTTATCCTCTGTCATAGTTTTCGTAGTGCTTAGGCGAAGCCCTGCGAAGATTGTTCTTCACCAACACCGTCACCACGCCGTCGTGCTGCCGGAACTCATCTACTACTTCGCCCCTCTTGCTGGATCGAGAAGGCGAGGACGTCATCGAGCTGAACGTGTGCTGAACGCGGAGGTGCCGTACGTTCGGTACTTGATCGGGATGGATCGTGAAGGTGTACGACTACATCAACCGCATTGATAAACGCTTCCGCTTATGGTCTACGAGGGTACGTAGACAACACTCTCCCCTCTCGTTGCTATGCATCACCATGATCCTGCGTGTGTGTGGGAATTTTTTTTGAAATTACTACGTTCCCCAACAGTGGTATCAGAGCCAGGTTTTATGCGTAGATGTTATATGCACGAGTAGAACACAAGTGAGTTGTGGGCGATACAAGTCATACTGCTTACCAGCATGTCATACTTTGGTTCGGCGGTATTGTTGGATGAAGCGGCCCGGACCGACATTACGCATACGCTTACGCGAGACTGGTTCTACCGACGTGCTTTGCACACAGGTGGCTGGCGGGTGTCAGTTTCTCCAACTTTAGTTGAACCAAGTGTGGTGCTACGCCCGGTCCTTGCGAAGGTTAAAACAGCACTAACTTGACAAACTATCGTTGTGGTTTTGATGCGTAGGTAAGAACGGTTCTTGCTCAGCCCGTAGCAGCCACATAAAACTTGCAACAACAAAGTAGAGGACGTCTAACTTGTTTTTGCAGGGCATGTTGTGATGTGATATGGTCAAGACGTGATGCTATATTTTGTTGTATGAGATGATCATGTTTTGTAACCGAGTTATCGGCAACTGGCAGGAGCCATATGGTTGTCGCTTTATTGTATGCAATGCAATCGCCCTGTAATTGATTTACTTTATCACTAAGCGGTAGCGATAGTCATAGAAGCAATAGTTGGCGAGACGACAACGATGCTACGATGGAGATCAAGGTGTCACGCCGGTGACGAGGTGATCATGAACGGTGCTTCGGAGATGGAGATCACAAGCACAAGATGATGATGGCCATATCATATCACTTATATTGATTGCATGTGATGTTTATCTTTTATGCATCTTATTTTGCTTTGATTGACGGTAGCATTATAAGATGATATCTCACTAAATTTCAAGATAAAAGTGTTCTCCCTGAGTATGCACCGTTGCCAAAGTTCATCGTGCCCAGACACCACGTGATGATCGGGTGTGATAAGCTCTACGTTCATCTACAACGGGTGCAAGCCAGTTTTGCACACGCAGAATACTCAGGTTAAACTTGACGAGCCTAGCATATGCAGATATGGCCTCGGAACACTGAGAGACCGAAAGGTCGAGCGTGAATCATATAGTAGATATGATCAACATAGTGATGTTCACCATTGAAAACTACTCCATCTCACGTGATGATCGGACATGGTTTAGTTGATTTGGATCACGTGATCATTTAGATGACTAGAGGGATGTCTATCTAAGTGGGAGTTCTTAAGTAATATGATTAATTGAACTTTAATTTATCATGAACTTAGTCATGATAGTATTTGCATATCTATGTTGTAGATCAATAGCTTGCGATGTAGCTCCCCATTTATTTTTGATATGTTCCTAGAGAAAAATAAAGTTGAAAGATGTTAGTAGCAATGATACGGATTGGATCCGTGATCTGAGGATTATCCTCATTGCTGCATAGAAGAATTATGTCCTTGATGCACCGCTAGGTGACAGACCTATTGCAGGAGCAGATGCACACGTTATGAACGTTTGACAAAGCTCGGTATGATGACTACTTAATAGTTTAGTGCACCATGCTTTACGGCTTAGAACCGAACGCCACGGAACATATAAGATGTTCTAAGAGTTGAAATTGGTATTTCATACTCATGCCGTGTCGAGAGGTATGAGACCTCTGACAGTACTTTGCCTACAAGATGGAGGAGAATAGCTCAACCAGTGAGCATGTGCTCAGATTGTCTGAGTACTACAATCGCTTGAATCAAGTGGGAGTTAATCTTCCAGATAAAAAGGTGATTGACAAAGTTCTCTAGTCACTATCACCAAGTTACTAGAACTTTGTGATGAACTATAATATGCAAGGGATGACGAAAAATTCCCGAGCTCTTCGCGATGCTGAAATCGGCGAAGGTAGAAATCAAGAAAGAATCAAGTGTTGATGGTTAACAAGACCACTAGTTTCAAGAAAAGGGCAAGGGAAGAAAGGGAACTTCAATTGTGCTCCCATGAAGAAGCCCAAAGCTAGACCCAAGCCTGAACTGAGTGCTACTACTGCAAAGGAAATGGTCACTGGAAGTGGAACTGCCCTAGATACTTGGCGGATAAGAAGGATGGCAAAGTGAACAAAGGTATATTTGATATACATGTTATTGATGTGTACTTTACTAGTGTTTATAGCAAACCCCTCGGTATTTGATACTGGTTCAGTTGCTAAGAGTAGTAACTCGAAACGGGAGTTGCAGAATGAACAGAAACTAGTTAAGGGTGAAGTGACGATGTGTGTTGGAAGTAGTTCCAAGAATGATATGATCATCATCGCACACTCCCTATACTTTCGGGATTAGTGTTGAACCTAAATAAATGTTATTTGGTGTTTGTGTTGAGCATGAATATGATTTGATCATGTTTATTGCAATACTATTATTCATTTAAGTTAGAGAATAATTGTTGTTCTGTTTACATGAATAAAACCTTCTATGGTTATACACCCAATGAAATTGGTTTGTTGGATCTCGATCGTAGTGATACACATATTCATAATATTGAAGCCAAAAGATGCAAAGTTAATAATGATAGTGCAACTTATTTGTGGCACTGCCGTTTAGGTCATATTGGTGTAAAGCGCATGAAGAAACTCCATGCTGATGGGCTTTTGGAATCACTTGATTATGAATCAGTTGATGCTTGCGAACCATGCCTCATGGGCAAGATGACTAAGACTCCGTTACTGGAACAATGGAGCGAGCAACAAACTTGTTGGAAATAATACATACTGATGTATGCGTCCGATGAGTGTTGAGGCTCGCGGGTATCGTTATTTTCTGACCTTCACAGATGATTTGAGCAGATATGGGTATATCTACTTAAGAAACATAAGTCTGAAACATTTGAAAAGTTCAAAGAATTTCAGAGTGAAGTGGAAAATCATCGTAACAAGAAAATAAAGTTTCTACGATCTGATCGCAGAGGCGAATATTTGAGTTACGAGTTTGGTCTTCAATTAAAACAATGTGGAATAGTTTCACAAACTCATGCCACCTGGAACACCACAGCGTAATGGTGTGTCCGAACGTCATAACCGTACTTTATTTGATATAGTGCAATCTATGATGTCTCTTACCGATTTACCACTATCGTTTTGGGGTTATGCATTAGAGACAGCTGCATTCACATTAAAAAGGGCACCATCTAAATCCGTTGAGACGACACCGTATGAACTGTGGTTTAGCAAGAAACCTAAGCTGTCGTTTCTTAAAGTTTGGGGTTGCGATGCTTATGTGAAAAAGTTTCATCTTGATAAGCTCAAACCCAAGTCGGAGAAGTGCGTCTTCATAGGATACCCAAAAGTAACTGTTGGGTACACCTTCTATCACAGATCCGAAGGCAAGATATTTGTTGCTGAGAATGGATCCTTTCTAGAGAAGGAGTTTCTCTCGAAAGAAGTGAGTGGGAGGAAAGTAGAACTTGATGAGGTAACTGTACCTGCTCCCTTATTGGAAAGTAGTTCATCACAGAAATCTGTTTCTGTGACTCCTACACCAATTAGTGAGGAAGCTAATGATGATGATCATGTAACTTCAGATCAAGTTACTACCGAACCTCGTAGGTCAACCAGAGTGAGATCCGCACCAGAGTGGTACAGGTAATCCTGTTCTGGAGGTCATGTTAATTGACCATGACGAACCTACGAACTATGAGGAAGCGATGATGAGCCCAGATTCCATGAAATGGCTTGAGGCCATGAAATCTGAGATGATCCATGTATGAGAACAAAGTATGGACTTTGATTGACTTGCCCGATGATCGAGTGACATTAAAATAAATGGATCTTCAAGAGGAAGACGGACGCTGATAGTAGTGTTGCTATCTACAAAGCTCGAATTGTCGCAAAATGTTTTCGACAAGTTCAAGGTGTTGACTACGATGAGATTTTCTCACTCGTATCGATGCTTAAGTCCGTCCGAATCATGTTAGCAATTGCCGCATTTTATGATTATGAAATTTGGCAAATGGATGTAAAGACTGCATTCCTGAATGGATTTCTGGAAGAAGAGTTGTATATGATGCAACCTGAAGGTTTTGTCGATCCTAAAGGTGCTAACAAAGTGAGCAAGCTCCAGCGATCCATCTATGGACTGGTGCAAGCATCTCGGAGTTGGAATATAGTTTTGATAGTGTGATCAAAGCATATGGTTTTATACAGACTTGCGGTGAAGCCTGTATTTACAAGAAAGTGAGTGGGAGCACTACATTTCTGATAAGTATATGTGTGAATGACATATTGTTGATCGGAAATAATGTAGAATTTTCTGGAAAGCATAAAGGAGTATTTGAAAGGAGTTTTTCAAATAAAGACCTCGTGAAGCTACTTACATATTGAGCATCAAGATCTATAGAGATAGATCAAGACGCTTGATAAGTTTTTTTCAATGAGTACATACCTTGACAAGATTTTGAAGTAGTTCAAAATGGAACAGTCAAAGAAAGAGATCTTACCTGTGTTACAAGGTGTGAAATTGAGTAAGACTCAAAGCCCGACCACGGCAGAAGATAGAAAGAGAATGAAAGTCATTCCCTATGCCTCAGCCATAGTTTCTATAAAGTATGCCATGCTGTGTACCAGATCTATTGTATACCCTACACTGAGTTTAGCAAGGGAGTACAATAGTGATCTAGGAGTAGATCACTGGACAGCGGTCAAAATTATCCTTAGTGGAATAAGGATATGTTTCTCGATTATGGAGGTGACAAAAGGTTCGTCGTAAAGGGTTACGTCGATGCAAATTTTGACACTGATCCAGATGACTCTAAGTCTCAATCTGGATACATTTTGAAAGTGGGAGCAATTAGCTAGAGTAGCTCCGTGCAGAGCATTGTTGACATAGAAATTTGCAAAATACATACGGATCTGAATGTGGCAGACCCGTAGACTAAACTTCTCTCACAAGCAAAACATGATCACACCTTAGTACTCTTTGGGTGTTAATCACATAGCGATGTGAACTAGATTATTGACTCTAGTAAACCCTTTGGGTGTTGGTCACATGACGATGTGAACTATGGGTGTTAATCACATGGTGATGTGAACTATTGGTGTTAAATCACATGGCGATGTGAACTAGATTATTGACTCTAGTGCAAGTGGGAGACTGAAGGAAATATGCCCTAGAGGCAATAATAAAGTTATTATTTATTTCCTTATTTCATGATAAATGTTTATTATTCATGCTAGAATTGTATTAACCGGAAACATAATACATGTGTGAATACATAGACAAACAAGTGTCACTAGTATGCCTCTACTTGACTAGCTCGTTAATCAAAGATGGTTAAGTTTCCTAACCATAGACATGAGTTGTCATTTGATTAACGGGATCACATCATTAGGAGAATGATGTGATTGACTTGACCCATTCCGTTAGCTTAGCACTTGATCGTTTAGTATGTTGCTATTGCTTTCTTCATGACTTATACATGTTCCTATGACTATGAGATTATGCAACTCCCGTTTACCGGAGGAACACTTTGTGTGCTACCAAACGTCAACAATAACTGGGTGATTATAAAGGTGCTCTACAGGTGTCTCCAAAGGTACTTGTTGGGTTGGCGTATTTCGAGATTAGGATTTGTCACTCCGATTGTCGGAGAGGTATCTCTGGGCCCACTCTGTAATGCACATCACTATAAGCCTTGCAAGCATTGCAACTAATGAGTTAGTTGCGGGATGATGTATGACGGAATGAGTAAAGAGACTTGCCGGTAACGAGATTGAACTAGGTATTGAGATACCGACGATCGAATCTCGGGCAAGTAACATACCGATGACAAAGGGAACAACGTATGTTGTTATGCGGTTCGACCGATAAAGATCTTCGTAGAATATGTAGGAGCCAATATGGGCATCCAGGTTCCGCTATTGGTTATTGAAGAGAAGTGTCTCGGTCATGTCTACATAGTTCTCGAACCCGTAGGGTCCGCACGCTTAATGTTCGTTGACGATATAGTATTTATGAGTTATGTATGTTGGTAACCGAATGTTGTTCGGAGTTCCGGATAAGATCACGGACATGACGAGGAACTCTGGAATGGTCCGGAGATAAAGTTTGATATATGGGATAATAGTGTTTGGTCTCCGGAAGGGTTCCGGAATTCACCGGAAGGGGTTCCGGATGTTTCCCGAAATGTTTGGGTACGAGAACACTTTATTTGGGCCAAAGGGGAAAGCCCACAAGGTTTTTGGAAAGCGCAAAAGGAAGTTTTGCGGAGTCCAGGGGCCAGAAGCCAGGGTCCCTGGCGTCTGGGTCCAGACGCCGGGAACCCTGGCGTCTGGCCCTGGAGTCCGAGAAGGACTCTTGCCTTTCGGGTGAAACCGACTTTGTGGAGGCTTTTACTCCAAGTTTCGACCCCAAGGCTCAACATATAAATAGAGGGGTAGGGCTAGCACCCAAGACACATCAAGAAACACCAAGCCGTGTGCCGGCAACCCCGTCCCCTCTAGTTTATCCTCCGTCATAGTTTTCGTAGTGCTTAGGCGAAGCCCTGCGGAGATTGTTCTTCACCAACACCGTCACCACGCCGTCGTGCTGCCGGAACTCATCTACTACTTCGCCCCTCTTGCTGGATCGAGAAGGCGAGGACGTCATCGAGCTGAACGTGTGCTGAACGCAGAGGTGCCGTACGTTCGGTACTTGATCGGGACGGATCGTGAAGGTGTACGACTACATCAACCGCGTTGATAAACGCTTCCGCTTACGGTCTACGAGGGTACGTAGACAACACTCTCCCCTCTCGTTGCTATGCATCACCATGATCCTGCGTGTGCGTAGGAAAGTTTTTTTGAAATTACTACGTTCCCCAACAGTATGTACATCCCACACAATTCTTTGTGTGGAAACGTTTGTGCAAGGTGGCCCAACGCAAAGCAGTTCGCTGCCGGAAGCCGTGTGTGATTGTTAGTTGATTGAACACGCCTACTTTCTAGAAAGCGTGCGGGTTGTTTGAGTTCATCGCCCACGGTGCTGTCTGAGTAACCGTTTGCAATAGAAAACCCCAATAAGAGAGAATTAGCCTATTATTGATAATCCATGTACTAATCAAACTGATATTTCTTATAAAACATGCCAGATATTTCATATCCGTATAAAAGCAACCAGGATTTCATAATCGAATTACATCAGATAGCTTCGGCACTCAGTTACGCCATTACACAACAGCACAAGTTTCACATGCAGCATCAAAAACCTTTGGAAAGTAGCATCATACACGGTAAATAGACAGATGAATCTCATCTGGGAAACTGCAGAAGCGGAAGGCAAATATTGAGCCTTCAGTGATGTTGAATGTCCTTGCAACTTTAGGCCAGTGGCTATGGATAATTGCCGCCCAACCTTCGTCCTCTTCAGCAAGACTTCAATATTGTACCGTGGGTGTTGAATGAATACCTTCCTCGCCTCTTGACCATGCAGGTGGTTTGAGAGGTTATCATCGGTGAACTGCTTTGAAAAGTACTGAAAACAAAGCTATACATAAATCGTCATTGTAGATTTTGAAATGGCACAAGGGGTAAAAACAAGGTAAAAGAGTTGGTACCATCCTATAGTTGACTGATGTCTTCTTCATTGTGCAAACAAAGATCTTGCTGTTATTCGTCGCAAGTTTCTTCATCCTAACAATCTTTTTGAGTTTCTTTACTTGACTGATATTCATGGACATCTCATTTCCCCATAGGCAAAATGGGTCGAATAGTGGGTCTAAGCCTCTGACAGCAGGACCTACATGTGCAAGACCAAATTGTAAGAAACCTAAATATTAGAATGATTCCTGCAACTGCACAATAATGTGCTATTAGCCAAAGGACCCTTCTTGAACAAACCTCGATGGTAAACCGCAGTGTCTCCCATTGTTTCCCTACAACACACATAAGGAAGATCTTGATCAGGTTAACTGAGAGTTGCCATACTACCAGTAGAATATGTATTGAGTACAACCAAATTCGATTGGTGTCACATGCATAACAATACAAAATTGTACCCACAACAAATGAAAATCAAATTGCAGAACTGAACCAAACAGTTAAATGGACACAGACCAAATGAACCAAAATAGTTAACTGAGCACGACATTGCAGAATAGAAACATGTACTAGAAGATAAGACAGTTAACAAAACAAAGAATGCTTGAGAACAGTACTACGAAATGTAGCAATTGTTGGACCAAAGTGTTAACTGAACATTACATTTCAGAGGACCAAACTGTATTAACTGAACATCAGATTGCATATTAACATTACAGAGGACAAATCACTAGAAGGCACTGGCGGTGGCCTCGAGAAAACATACGAACTGTATTTTAAAGTAGACAACCGCGCGGCGGTGTCGATGGTGGCCTCGAAGACGAGGTGCTCCTCCAAGATCTGGCAGTCGACACGCATGTCAGCCATAGCGACCTCGTTCGCGCGTGCGGCCGCATGCTACTCAGCTCCATGTTATACTGCGTGTAAAATGGCTGTGGGCGGCGCTTAATTGGAGGAGGGGGCAGTGATTTCGGTGGAAGGTGTCGCTCCGTCAGTCGGGGCATGTGGGATGGGAAAGGAGGAGGATGGTGTGGGTGGGGTGTGGATTACCTGACCATATCGACGAGGCGCGCAGCAAGAAGAAGGGTCGCGGCGAGGAGGCCGTGCAGCAAGAAGAAGGGTCGCCGGCGAGGAGGCGGTGCTGCAAGAAGAAGGGTCGCCGGCGAGGAGGCGGCACTGCAAGAAGAAGGGTAGCCGGTGAGGAGGCGGCGCTGCAAGAAGAAGGGTCGCCGACGAGGAGGCTGAGCTGCCAGTAAGCAGCAGTGAAGGTTTGAACTTGGAAAGCAAGGAGGAAACAGTGGAAATGTGGCTTTTGGTAGGAGGGAGGGGCGGGAGATAGATATTTCCGCGGTGGCAAAAAAATTCGCTCGGTGCCGAGAAACTGGCGCGCAAGTGTGGTTCAAGCGGGGGCGGTGGACTGTAGACGACGAAGCTTCCTGCGTAAGCCAGACAAGACGGTGCGCCAAGATATTTTATATCGCATCCCACACGATTCTTTCTAGTAAACTGTTTGTGGTATACCTGATTTTTTCATTATGTTTTGAAAGACAAAATGGTGTTACGGAGGGAAAGGATGGTGTTTGAATTGCTAGAACATTTACGTACAGTGAACATGCAACTAGTACATGAGTGTCGTGTTTAAATTTGGAATTATTCCGGGTTCGTTTGGCATTTTTATGCATTAATTGAGTTTCTGGGCATTTAATGTGCATAATTCAAATTTGAACTACAAGCACATGCTCCAATGCACCAAAGTTTGCTGAAAAATCACATGTGTGTCTTTGGGTGAATTTATAGGTCCCATGCAAGAAATGGGAATAAAATTCAAACATCTGGGTGTCGTGGCTCGGCCGGAATGATTGAGAAACTTGGTTTTTTAATTCCTGTAAATCCAAAACACGGCTGAAAATCATGAAACTTGGCATGGTGTCATGACATGGCACCAACATGTTGCAGTAATTTTTTTGGCCGAATTGGGACAAGCTTTGGTGTAAGCTTCTTGCAAACCGGAGCTTCCTCAAGAAGGCTCCTGGTTCCGAGAGGGAACGTGTCACCTCCGTGTGCGAAACGACATACGTACACTGCCTTCTCGCCTTAATTTTTTACACTGGCAGATTAGACCAAATAGAAGTATATGCTAAATTTTGGAATTATTCCGGGTTCGTTTGGCTTTTTATACATTAATTGAGTTTCTGGGCATTTAATGTGCATAATTCAAATTTGAACTACAAGCACATGCTCCAGTGCACCAAAGTTGTTTGAAAAATCACATGTGTGTCCTTGGGTGAATTTCTAGGTCCCATGCAAGAGATGGGAGTGAAATTCAAACATCTGGGCGTCGTGGCTCGACCGAAGATTGAGAAACTTGGTTTTTTAATTCCTGTAAATCCAAAACAGCCTGAAAATCATGAAACTTGGCATGGTGTCATGACATGGCACCAACATGCTGCGGTAATTTTGGCCGAATTGGGACAAGCTTTGGTGTAAGCTTCTTGCAAACCGGAGCTTCCCTCAAGAAGGCTCCTGGTTCCGAGAGGGAACATGTCACCTCCGTGTGCGAAACGACATACGTACACTGCCTTCTCCCGCCTTAATTTTTTACACACCAGATTAGACCAAATAGAAGTACCGTGCTAAATTTTGGAATTATTCGGTTTGTTTGGCCTTTTTTATACATTAATTGAGTTTCTGGCATTTAATGTGCATAATTCAAATTTGAACTACAAGCACAGGCTCCAGTGCACCAAAGTTGTTTGAAAAATCACATGTGTGTCCTTGGGTGAATTTCTAGGTCCCATGCAAGAGATGGAGTGAAATTCAAACATCTGGGCGTCGTGGCTGGCCGAAAAGATTGAGAAACTTGGTTTTTTAATTCCTGTAATTCCAAAACACGCCTGAAAATCATGAAACTTGGCATGGTGTCATGACATGGCACCAACATGCTGCGGTAATTTTTTTGCCGAATTGGGACAAGCTTTGGTGTAAGCTTCTTGCAAACCGGAGCTTCCCTCAAGAAGGCTCGTGGTTCCGAGAGGGAACGTGTCACCTCCGTGTGCGAAACGACATACGTACACTGCCTTCTCCCGCCTTAATTTTTTTACACAGCCAGATTAGACCAAATAGAAGTATCGTGCTAAATTTTGGAATTATTCGGTTCTTTGTCCTTTTTTATACATTAATTGAGTTTCTGGGCATTTAATGTGCATAATTCAAATTTGAACTACAAGCACAGCTCCAGTGCACCAAAGTTGTTTGAAAAATCACATGTGTGTCCTTGGGTGAATTTCTAGGTCCCATGCAAGAGATGGGAGTGAAATTCAAACATCTGGGCGTCGTGGCTCGGCCGGAAAGATTGAGAAACTTGGTTTTTTAATTCCTGTAATTCCAAAACACGCCTGAAAATCATGAAACTTGGCATGGTGTCATGACATGGCACCAACAGTTGTGGTAATTTTTTTGGCCGAATTGGGACAAGCTTTGGTGTAAGCTTCTTGCAAACCGGAGCTTCCCTCAAGAAGGCTCGTGGTTCCGAGAGGGAACGTGTCACCTCCGTGTGCGAAACGACATACGTACACTGCCTTCTCCCGCCTTAATTTTTTTACACAGCCAGATTAGACCAAATAGAAGTACCGTGCTAAATTTTGGAATTATTCCGGGCTCGTTTCGCCTTTTTTATACATTAATTGAGTTTCTGGGCATTTAATGTGCATAATTCAAATTTGAACTACAAGCACAGGCTCCAGTGCACCAAAGTTGTTTGAAAAATCACATGTGTGTCCTTGGGTGAATTTCTAGGTCCCATGCAAGAGATGGAGTGAAATTCAAACATCTGGGTGTCGTGGCTCGGCCGGAAAGATTGAGAAACTTGGTTTTTTAATTCCTGTAATTCCAAAACATGCCTGAAAATCATGAAACTTGGCATGGTGTCATGACATGGCACCAACATGCTGCGGTAATTTTTTTGGCCGAATTGGGACAAGCTTTGGTGTAAGCTTCTTGCAAACCGGAGCTTCCCTCAAGAAGGCTCCTGGTTCCGAGAGGGAACGTGTCACCTCTGTGTGCAAAACGACATACGTACATTGCCTTCTTCGCCTTAATTTTTTACACTGGCAGATTAGACCAAACAGAAGTGTCATGCTAAATTTTGGAATTATTTCGTGTTCGCTTGGCCTTTTTATACATTAATTGAGTTTCTAGGCATTTAATGTGCATAATTCAAATTTGAACTACAAGCACATGCTCCAGTGCACCAAAGTTGTTTGAAAAATCACATGTGTGTCCTTGGGTGAATTTCTAGGTCCCATGCAAGAGATGGGAGTGAAATTCAAACATCTGGGCGTCGTGGCTCGGCCGGAAAGATTGAGAAACTTGGTTTTTTAATTCCTGTAATTCCAAAACACGCCTGAAAATCATGAAACTTGGCATGGTGTCATGACATGGCACCAACATGTTGCGGTAAATTTTTGGCCAAATTGGGACAAGTTTTGGTGTAAACTTCTTGCAAACCGAAGCTTCCCTCAAGAAGGCTTGTGGTTCCGAGAGGGAACGTGTCACCTCCGTGTGCGAAACGACATATGTACACTGCCTTCTCCTGCCTTAATTTTTTTACACAACCAGATTAGACCAAATAGAAGTACCATGCTAAATTTTGGAATTATCCCGCATTCGTTTCGCCTTTTTTACACATTAATTGAGTTTCTGGGCATTTAATGTGCATAATTCAAATTTGAACTACAAGCACAGGCTCAAGTGCACCAAAGTTGTTTGAAAAATCTCACGTGTGTCCTTGGGTAAATTTCTAGGTCACATGCAAGAGATGGGAGTGAAATTCAAACATCTGGGCATCGTGGCTTGGTCGGAAAGAGGGAGAAACTTGGTTTTTTAATTTCCGTAATTCCAAAACATGCCTGAAAGTCATGAAACGTGGCATGGTGTCATGAAATGGCACTAACATGCTGCAGATTTTTTTTGGCCGAATTGGGACAAGCTTTGGTGTAAGCTTCTTGCAAACCGGAGCTTCCCTCAAGAAGGCTCCTGGTTCTGAGAGGGAACGTGTCACCTCCGTGTGCGAAACAACATGCATACACTGCCTTCTCCCGCCTTAATTTTCTACATGGGCAGATTAGACCAAATAGAAGTGTCGTGCTAAATTTTGGTATTATTCCGGGCTCGTTTGGCCTTTTTATACATTAATTGAGTTTCTGGGCATTTAATGTGCATAATTCAAATTTGAACTACAAGCACATGCTCCAGCGCACCAAATTTGTTTGAAAATCACATGTGTGTCCTTGGGTGAATTTCTAGGTCCCATGCAAGAGATGGGAGTGAAATTCAAACATCTAGGCGTCGTGGCTAGGCCAAAAAGATTGAAAAACTTGGTTTTTTAATTCCTGTAATTCCAAAACACACCTGAAAATCATGAAACTTGGCATATGGTCACCTGACATGGCACCAACATGTTGCGGTAAATTTTTTGGCCGAATTGGGACAAAATTTGGTGTAAACTTTTTGCAAACCGGAGCTTCCCTCAAGAAGGCTTGTGGTTCCGAGAGGGAACGTGTCACCTCCGTGTGCGAAACGACATACGTACACTGCCTTCTCTCGCCTTAATTTTTTACACAACAAGATTAGACCAAATAGAAGTACCATGCTAAATTTTGGAATTATCCCGCATTCGTTTCGCCTTTTTATACATTAATTGAGTTTCGGGGCATTTAATGTGCATAATTCAAATTTGAACTACAAACACAAGCTCTAGTGCATGAAAGTTGTTTGAAAATTCACACATGTGTCCTTGGGTGAATTTCTAGTTCCCATGCAAGAGATTGGAGTGAAATTCAAACATCTGGGCGTCGTGGCTCGGCCGGAAAGATTGGGAAACTTGGTTTTTTAATTCCTGTAATTCCAAAACACACCTGAAAATCATGAAACTTGGCATGGTGTCATGAGATGGCAGCAACATGCTACGGTAATTTTTTTGACCGAATTAGGTCATGCTTTGGTGTATGCTTCTTGCAAACCGGAGCTTCCCTCAGGAAGACTCGTGGTTCCGAGAGGGAACGTGTCACCTCTGTGTGCGAAATGACATACCTACACTGCCTTCTCCCGCCTTAATTTTTTACACAGTTAGATTAGACCAAATAGAAGTACCGTTCCAAAATTATGAATTATCCCGGGTTCATTTCGCCTTTTTTATACATTAATTGAGTTTCTGGGCATGTAATGTGCATAATTCAAATTTGAACTACAAGCACAGGCTCCAGTGCACCAAAGTTGTTTGAAAAATCACATTTGTATCATTGGGTGAATTTCTAGGTCCCATGCAAGAGATGGGAGTGAAATTCAAACATCTGGGCGTCGTGGCTCGGCCGAAAGATTGAGAAACTTGGTTTTTTAATTCCTGTAATTCCAAAACATGCCTGAAAATCATGAAACTTGGCATGGTGTCATGACATGGCACCAACATGCTGCGGTAATTCTTTTGGCTGAATTGGGACAAGCTTTGGTGTAAGCTTCTTGCAAACCGGAGCTTCCCTCAAGAAGGCTCGTGGTTCCGAGAGGGAACGTGTCACCTCCGTGTGCGAAACGACATACGTACACTGCCTTCTCCCGCCTTAATTTTTTTACACAGCCAGATTAGACCAAATAGAAGTACCGTGCTAAATTTTGGAATTATTCCGGGTTCGTTTGGCCTTTTTATACATTAATTGAGTTTCTGGGCATTTAATGTGCATAATTCAAATTTGAACTACAAGCACATGCTCCAGTGCACCAAAGTTGTTTGAAAAATCACATGTGTGTCCTTGGGTGAATTTCTAGGTCCCATGCAAGAGATGGGAGTGAAATTCAAACATCTGGGCGTCGTGGCTCGGCCGAAAAGATTGAGAAACTTGGTTTTTCTAATTCCTGCAATTCCAAAACACACCTGAGAATCATGAAACTTGGCATGGTCTCATGAAATGGCGCCAACATGCTGTGGTAATTTTTCTGTCCGATTTGTGAAGGCGCACACATTAACAATCAACAAAATCATTTTGGAACAAGTGTTGTCATGTTACAAATCGGAAACACGAGTATTATTGAAACTGTTGGCATTCGACATACCAATTACGTGCGGCCATGCGTCCCCTTTTTTTATTGGCTAGGACGTGCCGTGTGGGGTAGCTATTTGAGTACGAGAGGCATGCGCGATCAGACCCCTGCGCGTGCTCATCGGGAGGAGAGCCCTTTTGGTCGCTACCCGCCGCGCGCCTCCCTCCCAACGTCTCCATTAATGGTGCACGAGCACCAGTTCTACGGCGTGGCTATATGTTTCATTGGACTGAGATTTAAGAGAGAAAAATGAAAATCTGAAAAGAAAGTTTTGCATGGATCTTGATGTAAGATCTGACGGACCTACATAGCATCGACTGCGACTTATAGCAAGCATGATGAATATAAGGACGATGACATTGGATAATAATTTTCTTGCATATTTATAAACATAATTAAAAAAATCCACATGTGGCAACGCCCGATATACACAAGGGCAAAAGAAGAAGGAAGACAATTAGTCTCCGCGGGCGGCGACGAGCTCTTTCTTGTTCTCAAGATGCTGCTTGAGAGCATCCACTGGTTCCTCCACCAGCATTCTGCGCTCGATGCGCGGCATGGCATTCTCGTCCATAAGTTTCTCGACGATGACGTCGGTCCTCTTCAACAAGGCAGTGGTCTGCTCCTGCTGCTCCGCACTTCCGACGATCTTCGCCCTCAGCAGGTCGCCCTCGGCCCAGAGCTTCGCATTGTTCTCATTTAGTTGCCGGATGACGTCAGTAGACTATTCAAATGAGGCTTGCAGGTCATCCTGCAACCTCACCCACCTAGAGATCTGACCCATCTGCCTAAGGACGAGGGCACACATGCGCCTGTAAGAGTCCTCGCCTGCCCGCGAGGCATATTTCCAGGCCGCCGCGCTGCGGGAGGACATCTCTGCTGCATTCGCGGCACAACGGGACATCTCTTCTGCTTCCGCAACACGGCCGGACCAGTCTGCTGCATCGACGGCGCGGCGGGTCCTCCATGCTGCTTCGGCGGCGCGGCGGGACCTCTCTTCTGCTACAGCAGTGCGGCGAGACATGTTGGCTGCTTTCGTGGTGAGGCGGGACATCTCTCGTGCTCCCACTTCCAGGCTCGCCTATCCTTGGTGGGATTCTCTCGACCCAGAACTCACTCTGGCCATGGCGGACGCAAGGAAACGATGATGAATGACTTGTTTGTTTTTGACTTTTTGTGTATGAGGAGTTGAGGAGGAATGTGCAGTCATCTCGGAGTAGTAGTATTTATAACCGCATAGTAATACACTCCTAAGTGGGAAACCATTTAGGTTTTGATCGGTGTGAACATGTTTGCAATTTGGAATGTGACGGGATGCATGCTCAAAATTTACTGACGGTTATAAGTGCGGCACTATTCCCGGAAGGCGTAACATGGGCACGTATGCCTTCTCGACCGCGTACGTGGCGTTTGCACCATAGGGTAGACCGCAATAGGCTATGTCAGCACACATCTTGTTCCAACAATTGTGCGCACTCGTTATTACCATCACACACGCTTCTTTTAATTAGAATGGGTGTGCCCGTCTAGCGCACACACGTTGATCTATCTATATGTTTCAGTTTGTTGTGGCTAATCGCAAACAGTTCATCCATGTGAAGTGTATGCCATCAATCGCAGACACTTTGATCTGGCTTACCCGCTTCTGCTTTGTTGCCTAATTGCAAACAGTTAATCCTTCTAAAGCGTATGCCCTCAATCACACACACCTTGATCTGGTTAACCGTTTCTTTTGTGTTTCCTAATCACAAACAGTTCATCCGAGTGAACCGTATGCTGTATATCGCACACACCTTCATCTAGCTGCCCGTTTCTTTTGTGTTGCCTAATCACAAACAGTTCCGAGTGAACCCTATGCTCTATATCGCACACTCCTTCATCAGGCTGACCCTTTCTTTTGTTCTGCCTCATCGCAAACAATTCATTGGACTAAACCATATGCCCTGGATCGCACACGCAACTAAAATCTAAACCGTGTTTGATGCATCCTCCATTGCAAACGTTTTGCACCTTTTTGACGGTTTTTTACATCCCCGTTTGTGATTAATGCATCGCACATAGTTTCGTGAAAGGGTCTCTGATCATAGTGTCGCATTAGCAGCATCCTATAGTAGTGGTAGTATTTAAAAAAAATTCCTACGACCACGCAAGATCTATCTAGGAGAAGCATAGCAACGAGCGGGGAAAGTGTGTCCACGTACCCTCTTAGACCAAAAGTGGAAGCGTTAAGTAACGCGGTTGATATAGTCGAACGTCTTCGCGATCCAGCCGATCAAGTACCGAATGCACGGCACCTCCGCGATCTGCACACGTTCAGCTCGGTGACGTCCCTCGAACTCTAGATCAAACTGAGGCCGAGGGAGAGTTTCATTAGCACGACAGCGTAGTGATGTTGATGATGAAGGTACCGACTCAGGGCTTCGCCTAAGCACTACGACGACATGACCGAGGTGGAAAATCATGGAGAGGGGCACCGCACACGGCTAAGAAATCCTCTTGTGTGTCTATGGGGTGCCCCCTCCCTCGTATATAAAGGAGGGGAGGATGGGGCCGGCTGGCCTCAAGGGGCGCGCCAAGGGTGGGATCCTACTCCTACTAGGAGTAGGTTCCCCCCTTTCCTAGTCCAACAAGGAGGGGAAGGAAGGAGGAAGGGGAGAGAAGGAAGGAGGGGGGCGCCGCCCCCATCCCTTGTCCAATTCAGACTGGGGGGGACACCACCTCCTGGCCGGCCCTCTCTCCTCTAAGGCCCATGGTGGCCCATTAACTTCCACGGGGGGGGGGGGGGGGGTGTTCCGGTAACCCTCCAGCACTCCGGTTTTTATCCGAACCTCTTTGGAACACTTCTGATGTCCGAACAACATGGTCCAATATATCAATCTTTTTGTCTCGACCATTTCGAGACTCCTCGTCATGTCCGTGATCTCATCAGAGACTCCAAACAACCTTCAGTACATCAAATCACATAAAATCATAATACCAATCGTCATCTAACGTTAGGCGTGCGGACCCTACGGGTTCGAGAACTATGTAGACATGACCGAGACACTTGTCCGGTCAATAACCAACAGTGGAACCTGGATGCTCATATTGGTTCCTACATATTCTACGAATATCTTTATCGGTCAAACAGCACAACAACATACGTTGTTCCCTTTGTCATCGGTATGTTACTTGCCCGAGATTCGATTGTCCGTATGATCATACCTAGTTCAATCTCGTTAGCGGCAAGTCTCTTTACTCGTTCCTAATGCATCATACCGCAACTAACTCATTAGTCACATTGCTTGTAAGGCTTATAGTGATGTGCATTACCGAGAGGGCCCAGAGATACTTCTCCGATACACGGAGTGACAAATCCTAATCTTGATCTATGCCAACTCAACAAATACCATCGGAGACACATGTAGAGCATCTTTCCAGTTATGTTGTGACGATTTAGCACACAAGGTGTTCCTCCGATATTCGGGAGTTGCATAATCTCATAGTTAGAGGAACATGTATAAGTCATGATGAAAGCAACAACAATAAAAACTAAACGATCATTAATGCTAAGCTAATGGATGGGTCTTGTCCATCACATCATGCTCTAATGATGTGATCTTGTTCATCAAATGGCAACACATGTCTATGGTTAGGAAACTTAACCATCTTTGATTAACAAGCTAGTCAAGTAGATGCATACTAGGGACATTCTGTTTTGTCTATGTATCCACATATGTACTAAGTTTCTGGTTAATACAATTCTAGCATGAATAATAAACATTTATCATGCTATAAGGAAATATAAATAACAGCTTTATTATTGCCTCTAGGGCATATTTCCTCCAGTCTCCCACTTGCACTAGATTCAATAATCTAGTTCACATCTTCATGTGATTTAACACCTATAGTTCACATCTTTATGTGATTAGTTCACATCTCCATGTGACTAATACCCAAAAGGGTTTACTAGAGTCAATAATCTAGTTCACATTGCTATGTGATTAACACCCAGAGTGATCATGTTTTTCTTGTGAGAGAAGCTTAGTCAACGGGTCTGCCACATTCAAAGCCGTATGTATTTTGCAAATTTTCTATGTCTACAATGCTTTGCATGGAGCTACTCTAGCTAATCGCTCCCACTTTCAATATGTATCCAGATTGAGACTTAGAGTCATCCAGATCAGTGTCAAAGCTTGCATCGACATAACGCTTTACGACGAACTTTTTGTCACCTCCATAACCGAGAAATATTTCCTTAGTCCTCTAAGGATAATTTTGACCGTTGTCTAGTGATCTACTCCTAGATCACTATTGTACTCCCTTGACAAAATCATGCTAAGGTATACAATAGGTCTGTTACACGACATAGCATACTTTATAGAACCTATGACTGAGGCATAGGGAATGACTTTTCATTCTCTCTCTATTTTCTGCCATGGTTGGGTTTTGAGTCTTTACTCAACTTCACACCTTACAACTCAGGCAAGAACTCCTTCTTTGACTGATCCATTTTGAACTTCTTCAAAATGTTATCAAGGTATGTACTCATTGAAAGTCTTATCAAGCGTCTTAATCTATCTTTATAGATCTTGATGCCTAATATGTAAGTAGCTTCACTGAGGTCTTTCTTTGAAAAAAATCCTTTCAAACACTCCTTTATGCTTTCCAGAAAATTCTACATCATTTTCGATAAACAATATGTCATTCGCATATATTTATCAGAAAGGCTGTAGTGCTCCCACTCACTTTCTTGTAAATAGAGGCTTCGCCAAAAGTCTGTATAAAACCATATGCTTTGATCACTTTATCAAAGCGTATATTCCAACTCTGAGATGCTTGCACCAGTCCGTAGATGGATCGCTGGAGCTTGCAGACTTTGTTAGCACATTTAGGATTGAGAAAACCTTCTTGTTGCATCATATACAGCTCTTCTTTAAGAAATCCATTTAAGGAATACAATTTTGACATCCATTTGCCAGATTTCATAAAATGTGGCAATTGCTAACATGATTTGGATAGACTTAAGCATCGCTACGAGTGAGAAAATCTTATCGTAGTCAACACCTTGAACTTGTCAAAAACCTTTTTTGCGACAATTCGAGCTTTGTAGATAGTAACACTATTATCAGCGTCTGTCTTCCTCTTGAAGATCCATTTATTCTCAATGGCTCGCCGACAATCGGGCAAGTCAATCAAAGTCCATACTTTGTTCTCATACATGGATCCCATCTCAGATTTAATGTCCTCAAGCCATTTCGTGGAATCTGGGCTCATCATCGCTTCCTCATAGTTCGTAGGTTCGTCATGGTCTAGTAACATGACTTCCAGAAAGGATTACCGCACCACTCTGGTGCGGACCATACTCTGGTTGACCTACAAGGTTCGGTAGTAACTTGATCTGAAGTTTCATGATCATCATCATTAGCTTCCTCACTAATTGGTGTATGAATTACTGGAACTGGTTTCTGTGATGAACTACTTGTTGGGGAATGTAGCATAAATTCAAAATTTTCCTACGTGTCACCAAGATCTATCTATGGAGTCATCTAGCAATGAGGGAGGAGTGGATCTACATACCCTTGTAGATCGCGCGCGGAAGCGTTCAAGAGAACGGGGTTGATGGAGTCGTACTCGTCGTGATCCAAATCACCGATGATCCTAGCACCGAACGGACGACACCTCCGCGTTCAACACACGTATGGAGCAGTGACGTCTCCTCCTTCTTGATCTAGCAAGGGGGAAGGAGAGGTTGATGGAGATCCAGTAGCACGGCGGCGTGGTGGTGGAAGTAGCGGGATTCCAACAGGGCTTCGCCAAGCGCTGCGGGAGGAGGGAGATGTGTCATGGGAGGGAGAGGGAGGCGCCAGGGCTTAGGTTTTGTTGCCCTCCCTTCCCCCCACTATATATAGGGCCAAGGGAGAGGGGGGGGGCGCAGACTTGGCCCTTCCTCCAAGGAAGGGTGCGGCCAAGGGAGGAGTCTCTCCTCCCCAAGGCACCTCGGAGGTGCCTTCCCCCTTTAGGACTCTTCCTTTTCCTCTTCTCTTGGCGCATGGACCTCTTGGGGCTGGTGCCCTTGGCCCATATAGGACAAGGCGCACCCCCTACAGCCCATGTGCCCCCCCGGGGCAGGTGCCCCACCCGGTGGACCCCCGGGACCCTTCCGGTGGTCCCGGTACAATACCGGTGACCCCGAAACTTGTCCCGATGGCCAAAATAGCATTTCCTATATATAATTCTTTACCTCCGGACCATTCAAGAACTCCTCGTGACGTCCGGGATCTCATCCGGGACTCCGAACAACTTTCGGGTTACCGCATACTAATATATCTATAACCCTAAGCGTCACCGAACTTAAGTGTGTAGACCCTACGGGTTCGGGAGACATGCAGACATGACCGAGATGACTCTCCGGTCAATAACCAACAGCGGGATCTGGATACCCATGTTGTCTCCCCCATGTTCCACGATGATCTCATCGGATGAACACGATGTAAGGACTTAATCAATCCTGATTACAATTCCTTTGTCTATCGGTATTATACTTGCCAAGATTCGATCGTCGGTATCCCGATACCTTGTTTAATCTCGTTACCGGCAAGTCTCTTTACTCGTTCCGTAACACATCATCCCGTGATCAACTCCTTGATCACATTATGCACATTATGATGATGTCCTACCGAGTGGGCCCAGAGATACCTCTCCGTCACACGGAGTGACAAATCCCAGTCTCGATTCGTGCCAACCCAACAGACACTTTCAGAGATACCTGTAGTGTACCTTTATAGCCACCCAGTTACGTTGTGACGTTTGGCACACCCAAATATTCCAACGGTATCCGGGAGTTGCACAATCTCATGGTCTAAGAAAATGATACTTGACATTAGAAAAAGCTTTAGCATACGAACTACACGATCTTTGTGCTAGGCTTAGGATTGGGTCTTGTCCATCACATCATTCTCCTAGTGATGTGATCCCGTTATCAACGACATCCAATGTCCATGGTCAGGAAACCGTAACCATCTATTAATCAACGAGCTAGTCAACTAGAGGCTTACTAGGGACATGGTGTTGTCTATGTATCCACACATGTATCTGAGTTTCCTATCAATACAATTCTAGCATGGATAATAAACGATTATCATGAACAAGGAAATATAATAATAATCAATTTATTATTGCCTCTAGGGCATATTTCCAACAGTCTCCCACTTGCACTAGAGTCAATAATCCAGTTCACATCGCTATGTGACTAACACTCAAGGTCACATCCCCATGTCACTAACACCCAAGAGTTTACTAGAGTCAATAATCTAGTTCACATTACCATGTGATCAACACTCAATGAGTTCTGGATTTGAACATGTTATGCTTGTGAGAGATGTTATAGTCAACGGGTCTGAATCTTTCAGATCCGTATGTACTTCGCAAATCTCTATGTCATCTTGTACATGCAGCTACTACGCTATATTTAGAGCCATTTCAAATAACTGTTCTACTTGGAGCTATTCTAAATTGTTGCTCCATTATACGTATCCGGTAGCTCTACTCAGAGCTATCCGGATAGGTGTTAAGCTTGCATCGACGTAACTCTTTACGTCGAACTCTTTATCACCTCCATAACCGAGAAACATATCCTTATTCCTCTAAGGATAATTTAGACCGCTATCTGGTGATCTACTCCTAGATTACCTTTGTACCCTCTTGCCAGATATGTGGCAAGGCACACATCAAGTGCGGGACTCAGCATGGCATACCGTATAGAGCCTTTGACAAAAGCATAGGGGACGACCTTCGTCCTTCCTCTTTCTTCTGCCGTGGTCGAGCTTTAAGTCTTAACTTCATACCTTACAACTCAGGCAAGAACTCCTTCTTTGACTGGTCCATCTTGAACACCTTCAAGATCATGTCAAGGTATGTGCTCATTTGAAAGTACCAATAAGAATTTTGATCTATCCTTATAGATCTTGATGCTCAATGTTCAAGTAGCTTAATCCAGGATTTCCATTGAAAAATACTTTCCAAATAACCCTATATGCTTTCCAGAAATTCTACGTCATTTCTGATCAACAATATGTCAACAACATACACTCATCAGAAATTCTATAGTGCTCCCACTCACCCTTTTGGAAATACAAGTTTCTCATAAACTTTGTATACACCCAAAATCTTTGATCATCTCATCAAAGCGTACATTCCAACTCCGAGATGCTTACTCCAGTCCTTAGAAGGATTGCTGGAGCTTTGCATACTTATTAGCATCTTTTAGGATTGACAAAACCTTCCGGTTGTATCACATACAACCTTTCCTCAAGAAAATCGTCGAGGAAACAATGTTTTGACATCCTATCTGCAAGATTTCATAAATAATGTAGTAATCGCTAATATAATTCCAACAGACTCTTAGCATCGCTACGAGTGAGAAAGTCTCATCGTAGTCAACTCCTTGAACTTGTCGGAAAACATCTTAACGACAAGTCGAGCTTTCTTAATGGTGATACTTACCATCATTGTCCATCTTCCTTTTAAAATCCATATGTACCTAACAGCCTTACGCCCATCAAGTAGTTCTTCCAAAGTCTACACTTTGTTTTCATACATGGATCCTATCTCGGATTTTATGGCCTCGAGCCATTTATCAGAATCCGGGCCCACCATCGCTTCTCCATAGCTCGTAGGTTCATTGTTGTCTAGCAACATGACTTCCAAGACAGGATTACGTACCACTCTGAAGTAGTACGCATCCTTGTCATCCCACGAGGTTTGGTAGTGACTTGATCTGAAGTTTCATGATCACTATCATAAGCTTCCACTTCAATTGGTGTAGGTGCCACAGGAACAACTCCTGTGCCCTACCACACACTAGTTGAAGAGACGGTTCAATAACCTCATCAAGTCTCCACCATCCTCCCACTCAATTCTTTCGAGAGAAACTTTTCCCCGAGAAAGGACCCGATTCTAGAAACAATCCCTTATTGCTTTCGGATCTAAGACAGGAGGTATACCCAACTGTTTTGGGTGTCCTACGAAGATGCATTTATCCGCTTTGGGTTCGAGCTTATCAGCCTGAAACTTTTTCACATAAGCGTCCCAGCCCCAAACTTCTAAGAAATGACAGCTTAGGTTTCTCTAAACCATAGTTCATATGGTGTCATCTCATCGGAATTACGTGGTGCCCCTTTTAAAGTGAATGTGGTTGTCTCTAATGCCTAACCCATAAACTATTGTGGTAATTCGATAAGAGACATCATGGTATGCATCATATCCAATAGGTGCAGTTATGATGTTCGGACACACCATCACACTATGGTGTTCCAGGCTGTATTAGTTGTGAAACAATTTCCACAATGTCTTAATTATGTGCCAAACTCGTAATTCAGATATTCATCTCTATGATCATATCATAGATATTTTATCCTCTTGTCACGACGATCTTTCAACTTCACCCTGAAATTACTTGAACCTTTCAATAATTCAGACTCGTGATTCATCAAGTAAATATACTCAACATCTACTCAAATCATCTGTGAAGTAAGAACATAACGATATCCACTACATGCCTCAGCACTCATTGGATTGCACACATCAAAATGTATTACTTCCAACAAGTTGCTTTCTAGTTCCATTTTACTGAAAATGAGGCTTTCAGTCATCTTGCCCATGTGGTATGATTTGCATGTCTCAAGTGATTCAAAATCAAGTGAGTCCAAACGGTCCATTTGCATGGAGTTTCTTCATGCATATACACCAATAGACATGGTTCGCATGTCTCAAACCTTTCAAAACAAGTGAGCCCAAAGATCCATCAACATGGAGCTTCTTCATGCGTTTTATACCGATATGACTTACGTGGCAGTGCCACAAGTAGGTGGTACTATCATTACTATCTTTTGGCATGAACATGTGTATCACTACGATCGAGATTCAATAAGCCATTCATTTCAGGTGTAAGACCATTGAAGGTATTATTCAAATAAACAGAGTAACCATTATTCTCTTTAAATGAATAACCGTATTGCGATAGACATAATCCAATCATGTCTATGCTCAACGCCAACACCAAATAACAATTATTTAGGTTTTAATACCAATCTCGATGGTAGAGGGAGCGTACGATATTTGATCAACCTTGGAAATACTTCCAACACATATCGTCATCTCACCTTTTAGCTAGTCTCCGTTTATTCCGTAGCCTTTTGTTTCGAGTTACTAACACTTAGCAACCGAACCGGTATCTAATACCCTAGTGCTACTAGGAGTACTAGTAAAGTACACATCATAATGCATATCCAATATACTTCTGTCGACCTTGCCAGCCTTCTCATCTACGAAGTATCTAGGGTGGTTCTGCTTCAGTGACTGTTCCCCTTATTACAGAAGCACTTAGTCTCGGGTTTGGGTTCAACTTTGGGTTTCTTCACTAGAGCAGCAGCTGATTTGCCGTTTCATGAAGCATCCCTTTTTGCCCTTGCCCTTCTCGAAACTAGTGGTTTCACCAACCATCAACAATTGATGCTCCTTCTTGATCTCTACTTTTGTGGTGTCAAACATCGCGAATATCTCAAGGATCATCATGTATGTACCTGATATATTATAGTTCATCACGAAGCTCTAGCAGCTTGGTGGTAATGACTTCGGAGAAACATCACTATCTCATCTGGAAGATCAACTCCCACTCGATTCAAATGATTGTTGTACTCAGACAATCTGAGCACAAGCTCAACAATTGAGCTTTTCTCCCTTAGTTTGCAGGCTAAGAAAATCGTCGGAGGTCTTATACCTCTTGACGTGGGCACGAGCCTGAAATCCCAATTTCAGTCCTCAAAACATCTCATATGTTTCGCGACGTTTCAAAAACGTTTTCGGTGCCTCAACTCTAAGCTGTTTAACTGAACTATCACGTAGTTATCAAAATGTGTATGTCAGATGTTCGCAACATCCATAGACAACGTTCGAGGTTCAGCACACTAAGCGGTGCATTAAGGACATAATCCTTCTATGAAGC